>NC_135084.1:5332500-5547500 GCF_051107435.1 Chaetodon auriga | reverse complement strand
AGGCAGTGCAAACAGTCCCACTCCCGGCCACCAGGGGGACGCCGAGAGTGTAGGATGTTTACACTTCCTGGAACTCAGAGGTCAAAGGGCAACTGTACACCATATGATATTAACAGATAAGAATGTTAAAAATCTAAAACACATTTAAGACCTGAGTAGTAACACAGATGGTGAATCTGGCCACGGCGTCTGTCTGAGAAGACTATCGGTTAATTTTACCCCAAATCTCATTAGCTTGTCCTGTTTTACATATACTGTATTTTAGTATATTAAGGAAAAATATGCAATACTTATTGTGTGTAACCCTCAAAACAAAGCAAAGTAGCCTATACTTCCACACATCAGGCCACATGTCACAGGTTGCATATACCTGAGTTTCGAGCAGCTAAACTAAAAAGAGGTTTCTGTCCCCTTCTTCTATCGGCTTATTTTTATAGACCTGAAGGGATCAAATGTTCAGCAATTCACCAGAGAAAAAGTAAATATTAGAGAAAAGTCTGAGAAAAGCAATCATTCTTCTGTGTAGCAGAACATACTTTTTGTCTCCTTCCCTATCCTGTCGATCTTCGCACAACGCCGAAGAATTATGTTGCGACCCTCAGTAGGGTCCCAGCCCCCAGGTTGGGAACCAGTGAGATTTATTTGCTGAGATTTTGAACCATCAACCCCCCCGAGACCGCTTCAGCAGTAAATGTGCTGCATTATTTCTTTCAGATGAGCTGATATGGGATTTAGTTCCGTTCACATACTGTAGCAGCATCACGAGCTGCTTGCTTTGACGGCCTCTCTCCTTATAGAGGAGCTTTTGAGAGCTGAGCTGTCTACTTCCTGGGTTTTCCAGCATCAAGGAAGGAACGCTGAGACTGTTTAGACAGAAACTGCAAGAAGCACAGCATGTTTTCATTCATGGTATGATGAATGTGGGGGTGGGGGAGTCTGTAATATTAGAATGCTTCCTTCCTTCCTTCCCTGTCTGTGGTCCCCTAGTGTATGTTACACCCACTTCCCCTTCAGCTCAGACTGATGAGGGGGGAGAAAATCAAGACCAAACCATTCAGGAATTACCATTTTTGTCTCCCCTCCCATGTCGTCTTCCACCTTCCTCTCTCCATGTTCATCCTCACCTCTTCTCCCTCGCTCTCTCCTTTAATCCTTCTCCTCTGCTCCTTCCATTCCTGTGGGCTCCTCCCTGTCCTTGTCTCTGAGGAGAGGATGAAGCCGCTCCCATCCACTGGGAACCGAATGGTCTGAAAGGAGACGACTATCACTGCTAGCCGTCTCTCCCTGAATCCTTTCCCTCCCTCCAGTTTTTCTGTGATTCTTTCTGCTTTATCTCATGGCTTCATATTTACCTTTCCTATGAATCGAGTCTTACCCCATGATTACATACATCAAGTTTTTCTACCTAACAGCCATGCAACATCTCACTTTAAGGCACAAGTTTATTCAAGCAACGTTCAGTGGGACTGTGACTTGGCCAATGAATGTCAGTCGGACTTGGACAAGCTGGGGTGGTTTGGAAACCTCACATAACTGTGATGTACAGCACTATACATGAACATTCAACATAACTGCTCAGACCTCAGAACGTGGAGTTAACACAGAAAACAGGTCCAAATGGGCAAAAGATCCCGAGAGGTACCTAAACCATTTTAGTCAGATTTACCTGGAAGTAAAATTATTACCTAAACGGCTCTTTGTAAACATCCATCACTGCTTACAGCCTGAATTCCATATCTGGACTCATGGTTCTTCCACATAATTAGAGATTACGGGTGACTCTACAGAAGTGTTCACTTTCAGTTTAACCTCCAAATAATGTGCTGGCTAATCTGAAAACGACATTTTCTGCGGCCTTTTTTTTTTTAAATCTCAGCAATTACTTTAGCAGGTACAGTGTTACCATGAGTGCTAGAACCACTGGGAAGAGCTACAGAAATAAAACCCAGGTTGTATTTAACTGTAGTTTTTCATTAAACAAATCATTTTTTTTTATGTAACCATTCTTTTTAATCAACTGTTACTCTACTTACACAGTAAGTGTCGTGCCAGTGGCCTCCACACAGACTACATGATGGCATGCAGGAGATGACGTGTCGCGATGGTACTAGCAGTTGGCTGCTGCAAACATCCGACTGAAAGCCCCAGAACCCAAAACCAGCTTCCAGTCAAGGATGTTTACAGTAGCCCTGACTGCCAACCGGGCTGGAGAGGATACAGCACCTATGAACAGACATACAGGCCCGCGAATCACTGCAAACAGGTTCACATTAGATGTAGCCTGAAAATGTCGAGCGCTGATGTCACATAAAGCCACCGGAACTCTGCTGGAGGAATCTGGCTTCTGTCTCACTGCCAACATGGCCTCAAAGGAAACACTGGTGACGTCACAGCTGACACCTCAGGTCTGAGTCCCTCCCACCCTCTCTGCTGTCTATTCTTACTCTCAAACTTGCTTCTTGGTTGACAGGCACAATCCATCATCACACAAAAGCACCAGATGAACGTGACATTAATCTGCTGCTGTCCTTTCCGAATCTCAAGTACTTTGCTGTGCTTTTTAATGTAAGGCTGCACATCTGTCTGTACCACTATGTCGAAGCCTTTCATCCCTTGTGTATTAAAGGACCAGTGTGTAGGATTTAGGGGGATCTATTGGCAGCAATGGAATTAAAACATAATTCTATTTTCATCAATATGTACTCACCTGAAACCAAGAATTATTGTGTTTCCTCACCTTCATTAGTTGCCTCACCATGTTCCTGAAGCAGTCCAGAATGGACATACTTGATTTGTGTGTGTGTGGGGGGGGGGGGGGTAAGTTCTCCTATGAACTTGGTAGGGGAGGATGAGGCCAGGGGTGTTCAGCTGGTTGCAATCTGTAATCTCACCACTGGATGCCACTAAATCCTGCACACTGGACTACAAAAGCATTCATGCACACCTGAGTACATATGGGTAAAAGTGTGTTTCTATACATATGGATGTGTTTGTATACTGATATCTTTTACTGTAAATGTATTTTTAAATGTTCAAACAAATAAATACATTGCAGACAGTGTTACTTTTCATTAACCTTTAATCTCAGACTCCTTCCTGTCAGTCGACCTCATGTAACGTATGTCTGCTGTTCTTCAGATCTAAGAAAAGCTCTTCAGGTAACATTAAACAATCTGTAATACCAAAGTTGAATCTTTTTGGATTTTGTTTTCACTTTTTGGCAAGTGAATTAAAACTGCAGAGCAGTATCCAAATTTGAAATATTGCTGAAAACATTTTAAGATTTGGCTGAGGTGGAAAAGTTGGTCTATCGATGTGCCATGGAAACAAATAAACATATATATATATATATATATATATATATATATATATATATATATATATATATATATATATATATATAAAAATCAGGATGCATTTTATTTGGCTGAATTTCTGGAAAATGATATGGTCGAGAGGGTTAATGACAGGAGACTTTACTGTAGCCTAAGTTTAGGAAATGTAAAAAGTAAGCCTGTTCATCTTTGGTATGTTATTAAACCATCTTTGGACGTCTGCAGCCTCATTTGTCAGCGTTAGGTGAACGTTAGCTTCCTGAAGTAGTTCTTGTAGGAACTCTGGACATCATGTATCTTTCTGTTCTCTTGAGCTGTAAGAGAGTTATCACATTCTGGCTTTGTTTCAATTAAAAAAGACACACACACACACACACACACACACACACACACACACACACACACACTGTGCAGTATCTAGGGTTTCTGCGTATATGACATAGCCTCATAAGTCAAGCCTGTGAAAGGCCCTGATGGCAGCTCTTTGTGTTTTACAGTACAGGCTGAGCGCTGCGCAGTGACCAGCGCAGTTAATGGTTTCCACTATGTTTTCTTTGCCTGGCTTTGTTGTCCAGTAAGCATTCTATCAGCATGTGACATTCCACAACCTTAACTCCCAACCCACACACACATACAGACACACACACACACACACACACACACACACACACATATTTACCATGTAAACACAACTCAGCCTTTCTATTTAGCCATCACACACACTCCTACAGCTCAGCATGCGTACACACACACACACACACAGACACACACAGATCTAATTACTTCTTCTCACGAAAATGAATGTGGAGGACTCCCATGGTGCCCTTTTTGACCCTGCTCCCCCAACCCAAACGCTGACTTCCTGTTTCTTGCTCTCTCTGCATTTCTCATCCAGTTTTTCCTTAAATTAACACAAACATGCACACACACACACACACGCACACACACACACACACACACACACATACGCACACACACACACACACACAAAGTGAAACTGCAATACTCGTATCTGTTTATAATACACACCTTCGACTACCAATGCTTGAAGGATGGCATGAGCCCCACAAGTGAGCCCTGAAAACTTACTCTGAGTGTGTGTGTGTGTGTGTGTGTGTGTGTGTGTGTATCTGGGAGAGAGAATAAGAGTGAGGCTGAGACAGACTGTACAGTGCATGTGTAAGAGTTTGCATGTCTTTGTGAGCATGAGCATGAATGTGCTTTTGTGTGTGTGCTTGTGAGAGAGAAAGAGAGACACAGAGGTCGAATGTGTGTGTGATGGAGCTGGAGAGTGAAAGAGCAGGAGAGCATGTAATCACATGTGTGTCCTGTGCTCAGATAAAGGCAGGAATGCTATTTCTCCCCCGTGCCCTCCCTCTCCTTCACTAACAAATAACTGAAGCGTCAGGCTACTGTAAAGAAAGCAACGCTTTTTCACCCACATCTGCTCAAAGTGAGTGAAATGTGGACGGCAAAGCCACTCGGGCTCCTCACATTTGCTGCAACACAGTTTCGGATTTAACTGTTGTATTTTAGCCGACTATGTAAAAGCCTTTATGGGAAGTTAGAGCAAAAAAAAACTAAACTACATGAAATGTGTTTTGTCCACCTCAGCCGGCTTTGTGTTTCAGGTGTGACACTGCTCTGACCCTCAGGAGCATTAAGTGGCATCACACAGCTGAGCGTCTTTCTCCTGTTAAACTGACAAACGGCGCTCACGTTGTTCATTCTGTGAGCTACTTGATGACAGGCCAAAACGAAAGTGCTGTCAGGTTTTGCGTGGCTCTCTGCGAGCTGGAGTCTGTCCTCAGCCAAAGAACGCTTCTGAGGAAGAGGTTCCACTCTGCAGGGAGCTCCCACTCCAACAGACTGAGACATCCTCTCTCCAGCTGACGGCATGAGCTTCAGCTTCATGTTGCGTTCTTCTGGTTAAATTCATGGCATATAATCATTTAAGCATCTTTATAGTATTGAACCAAGAGCTAGTCTACAGGTCTGATACAAAATGAATCAACATTTCTCAACATCAAGTACCTGATCAGGCTTGGATTGGATTCCCAACGTCAGAGGACGCAGCGCAGGATCAGGGCCAGAAATCAGATCCCAAAGCCATTCTCAGTCATTCACAGGCAGTTTAGTACTTGTGCGTTTATGGCTTCTTGAACACCAAAGATGTAACTTTGCATCGTCTGTCCCCAAGTTTTCCTATAAGCAGTTAAACTTAACAAACGGACATGAGTGGTACCGAGCTTCTCATCTAACTCTCTGTCATGAAGTGAATAAGAGTGGTTCAAACAGTGGTTCACTAAGCGGGAGCTTCTCTCACTCACAAATAGAGCTACAGTGGATCAATCTGAAAATGCAAATCTCCTGTTTATGTGTGGACAAGGAAAACAGAGCTTTTGAAAAACAATGACTTAAGTCTGCCCACCCAGCAGAACACCATACTGTGTTTTCACACTCAGCCAGCTCAGCTCAGACGTCACACACTTTTGCCCATTCTTGATCGTTTTGATAGTTTCAATTCAATTCAATTCAATTCAATTCAATTCAATATTCCTTTATTAGTCCCGCGAGGGGAAATTCCAAATTACAGCAGCATCAATAAAGTGGATAGAGTAGTGACAACAGATCTTCTGATCTAGATATTCTTTACTTCGTGTCTGCGACTCAATCGGTCAATCTGCTCCCACTCCAGTATAAAGTGGCAGAAAATCCAAGTTGAACGACACTAACTGTGATTACAAATCTCTGCTCTGCCGTTAATTGAAGTAATCCCTGGAGGCACTGGGAGCCCTTGACTCTTGGTCCTGTATTGTCTGAATGCTCTTAAGTCCAGGCAGTCTATTGTAAAAGAAAAGCCCTAATGAATGGCTTAACAAGGCTTCAGGAATGGTACTTATCCAACACTACGTATTACTTAGCTCTAACTAAATGACTGTGTGTTACTGCATTCACAGCATGTCTGCTGTACAGGCTGCCTCAATCATTGTCCATGTCTATACACTCCAGTGTCTTTCGGAGAATAACAAGATGCTCATACAAGTATGGATGTGTGTGGACTGTATGTGTGTGTGTGTGTGTGTGTGTGTGGACTTGGGTACTACTCTCTCTCTCTGTTTCTTACTCTCTCTCTCTCTCACTCAGGTCACTTGGGGAACAAAGCAAACTTTATCAGAACATTGCAATCCTGCATTCCCCAAATTCTTAGCACTTGGCAACCAGCTAACACACAGAGCAGAGAGAGAGAGAGAGAGAGAGAGAGAGAGGGAGCAAGAGAGAGAGCGAGAGAGAGAGGAGGAGGAGGAAGGCAGGAGAAATAAAAGCAAGTCTACACTAACTTCCAGTCCTCACTCACAGTGTCTGCTGCAGGTCTGAATATAAGCTGCAGTAATGCTTAATAGACTGGCAGCTTGTATGAGTGGAGGAAGAACGTTTGCGTTTCAGCTGCTCAGAAATGTGACAGAAAGACTCCTGTCCGATTGTGATTATTGTTTGCAAATTGATCAGTAAGAATTTCTCTGTGTGTGTGTGTGTGTGTGTGTGTGTGTGTGTGAGAGAGAGAGAGAGAGAGAGAATGTTTGTTCCCTAAATCTCTGTGTCAAAAAGTACACAATGAATATAATTTTGAGCCCAAACCTCCAAATCTACTTGTGTGCACAGACATTTTATTTTTAAAAATTGCGTAAAGTCTTTGTACAGTTTGTGACTGTTCAGAAACATGACTGGTTTTTTGGTAGTTTGGACTGAGAGGAGCACCAGTTTGTCAAAGCCCAAAGCACAAATCTGGCTATTTCATGGGGCCCGTCTTATCAAAAGTACATACCTGGTAGTGCATGACTATGGGACACTTTTTCAGTTTGGCTTTCACGAAATCCAGCCAGCAGCTCTCATTTTGATAAAATCTCAACTCTTGACACCGCTTGGTGCCAAACTGAACAGTCTGAATAACCGATTATCAAAGTTCAGATTTTCCCACTGAGTGCCTTAGAGAAGAACCAGTCCTTAGATATTTTGTGGGTTTTAATTCTTTTCTGCTGGGAATCAAATGACTACTGCAGTCATCATTTAATAGTTTAGCATGACAGTCAGCATTAACTGAAAACTGAAGTGAGACTTTTGTGTATCCTCACAAATACACACCAAGTCTGTCACCTGTTGCCATATTCCAACATTGCAGCAGCAGAAATGACACATTATGCATATAAGCTCACTTATTACCATGATGTATCTTGTTTAACTTGTATATTATGTCCTGGTAACTATTTTGTGAGGAATAACAGTTCATCTGTCTGCCAAGCGTGTCCATCTGTAGCACCCTGTATCCCTGTAAAGCCGCTAATTGTGGATTTTATATTTCTGTTAGACTCTGGATTCATGGGATGTTAGTTAGTGAGCTTCCAGCTAAGCTAAAGCACAAACACTGATATCAATCATCTCATTTCAACTTTAAGCGAGTGTTTGTCCCAAACTATTCAATTAAAATCTAAAACTGTCTTCCACCAGTTTTCCTATTTGGGGTGAGTATGGAAGAGAAACTTTTTGACAGAAGACGTGTCTTTGTAGAAGGAAGCAGCAGGATGAAGGAAAATGACTAGACTCTGATAAACACTAACACTACCAATGTCATCGATGCACGGTAGAGGCTATGCTGGTCTGATCTGTGGACAGTAAACACACCACGCTGACAGTGAATTCAATGGTGATATATTGATGTTTAAAACTGCTACAGAGGAAACCTTTAAAGTATGGCAATCAGTGTGTCTGTGTTCTTTCATCCACTCAAACACACGAGCACAATGAGAGAGCCACAGCGTGCCAGGTTAAACACCATTAAAAGGCCCAGTGTATCAAGGGCCCGGGCACTTCAGATGACCTCTAGCTATGTTATGTGCCAAAGTGAACCTTTGAAGTCCAACAGTTTCTCATGTCTGTCATCATCCAAGAGCTTCAGGTGTAATGTATTCTTTTGGCCATAACTTGCCATTGATTTTTGGATTACAATCATTTTTTTTTTAGTCTTCATGGAAGACATTGTTTTCTGAGAATTCTTCTTGCTATCTGTTTCTTATAGCTTATGCTTATTCAGTATCGTTACAAGACTCTGCATACTTCTACCACACCAACTATCCAACGGCAAATGTGCTTTATAAATGCTCTGTCTCAGTGGACGCTCATCTGACATGTACGACTATCCTAATGCCCAAATTTGCCCAGGAGCTTAACTAAGGAAGCTCATAAATCATGTCAGTAAAAGCCTCTGTTGGCCCCATTTGGTTCCAACACACTGGAACTATTAGGTGATAACCCATAAAAACAGGAACCAAACTCCTGTCTGCTAGTAGAGACAATCTAGTCTTGTTTACTTGTTTCCTCCTTTAATGCACAACTTTATGGAAGCAATTACCAAATAAATTAGGCTCATCTACTCGCACTCTACTACTCTCAGCCTTGACAGAAATTCAGCCACAGTGCACTATTACCAAGCAAACATGCAACTGCTCCAGGGCCTCTGACCTTCAGGAGACCTGGACACTTCAGATTCATGTGGAGCAGTATAAACTAAAATGATGAAGGCCTAAAGGTGATGCGTGTTATTGCCAAACGTAGGACTTTACTGACTTTTATTTCAGATTGTGCCTTACATGGTCCATTCCTACACACACTTTTGTGTAGTCAAATTACCCAAGACCCTATATCTTACCTGTGCCTCGTGGTTCCCTAGTGGGTTAATCCTGACCATAACTGTAAATTGCCAATAGTAATAAATTAAGTTCTTCATGGTCTAAGGTAATTGATACTACCAGCAGCCAGCGCTTGCTTGAAGGCTGAATGAATTGCACTTCTGAGACCTGACAGTCAAAAATATGAACAAATGTTCAACATCAGCCCGGCAGTCCCTAGTACTATATCAAGATCGAGGACTGTTGAGGGACAGAAACCACAGTGTGGCCTATGGCAGGGGCTAAAACTTCAACACCTTTCTCTTGTTCAAATGCAGAAAGGTTTCAGAGTTCAGAAATCTTCCTGGGTTCCAACAAAAATTCCACTGGGTGAAACGGAAACACGTCTTGTGTTCCTGTCACAAACCAAAAACTAATTCACCAGAGCCCTTTCAAACATCCCTGGTTTGGTCTAGACTTGGTCTGACTTTTCAGCTTGGTAGGAACCAAAATTACGGGTCTGAAACCTCTCCCAGACTACCCGGACCAACCAGCCGAACCCTGGTCTGATGAAAAGAGGCGGTCTTGATCCAGATCAGATTGAACCATGGTTTTTTAATGCTTCAGCCTTTCAGATCAATTACAGGAAGCTCTGCCAGACTACCGTCAGAACCGGAAAAAGGAAAAACAGACAACAAAACAAAATGAGCTGTGGAAACACACGGGGAGAGGAAGAAGGCCAATGTTTCACTGACATTTCGTTCATCGAATTCACAGTTGGAAAAAACTCACAAAAAACCATTTCACCACCTTTCAATTATCTTTTGAGAGGATGAGAGAGAGAGGAACTGAACCGAGATGACGACACACCAAGGTCAGATGCACGTCTGTCTACAAGCCAATCAACTGCAAGTATCGGGAGACGCAGCTCACACAGGTGACGACGACAGGACGCAGGTATCTCACGTACAGCTCCTTAGTGCACTTGCATAATTGCAATGTGAAAGCAAAACTAAATGGATGAAATGTATACAAAGCAGTCCTTGACTGTGACTCTCAGGTGTGCAAAGGCCCACAGAGTCAGGAAGCTACAGGGGAAGAACAGACACTGAGCATGGGGACACCGTTCCCATCTGATAAATGTCACACACACTATTTCATTTAAAACTGTTCTTCAGAGCCCAACTTCTACACTCCACATCGCACCTGGCAGATGTCTTTCTAAACACATTCAAATGAACATCTACACACTCCATGACCTCCAGCAGAAACTTGCAAACAGTCCAGACTCCTACATGAGTCTAATTGGTGACTCAGTACCTGGATTTCTGTGAGTGTCAAGTAGAACCTCAACTCCGCTAGTTACTGCTCAGCTTAGTGGGTTTTACATTTACAGCCTTCCTGTCATGGAACTGATGCCAAATAACATGATTTTCCACAACATTTGCAAAATTCTTCAGACGATTCTTCAAGCACTCTACACATCACCAGGCTGAGATTGATTCAGTAAAATCAGAAAGTTAAACAACACCTAATCAGTGCCCTTGACTTCATAATTTGATAACAATTAAGCTTCTAATCTTCATTACTTGCCAGTGGCTTGCCTTTGCTTTAGTGTGCCTCTGCGTGTTCCTGTGTGTGTGTGTGTGTGTGTGTGTGTGTGTGTGTGGCTAGAGTTTTCCTAAAATTTTCCATTCTTTATCTGATAACGCAGATCCTGCCCTTTCCTTAACGCCCTCCCTTCCTCCTTCGTTCAGCTCTCTCTCTCTGACGAGCTGACCTTGCACATCAGTCTCTGTCAGCAGCTTAACGGACCAGCGGATATTCCAATCAGGGTCCTGAATACTAACAGAGCTGGTGGCCCGTGAAACCAGAACTCAGATTATTAACACTGTTGACTCCTAAAGGACAAAAACAGCTGGTTAATGTTCCTCGACACCCTTGGGTGCAGAGTACCAGGAAACTATGTTTAGCAATGATGTTGGAAAAGTTGATAATAAACCCGGGGTCTTTCTCAATGAATGCTGAACACCTACTCACTCTATTGTTTTTGTGCAGATTTGAATGTCCTTTGCACACCTGCTGTACACCTAATGCGGTTAATGCATTTGTACTTAGTTCATTCTACCGTGATAACTGTCAAGTGTTTAAAGAAAGTTCAGCATTTCTGGAAAGACTCTCGTGGGGGACAAGACTCTCGTTAGCTGAGCTGCAATGTGAGGTCATTTGTAGTTCGCTTCATCTTTCCCATTGATTTCAATCATTCCAAAAGTCCTTTTTGTTGTGTTATTATTTGAGGTAAACCAACAGGGCAGTGAGGCCACAGGCAGTGTTTTTCCCTGAGATGGTGAAGGCTTGATCTGCCCTGATCAACTACTTGTTCTCAAGTTCAACTTTGAACGTTGTTTACATGATTAAGGCTATTGATAGCTGTACTCTAGGGAAGCAGCTAATTCATTACATGAATGTGGCTCAAAAGGCAAAGCAATGGAAACCAGTAATGCCATTACAGTGAAAAGAGGAGGTCTGAGAAAGACTGTAAATCCATTTCTGACAGGATTTCTTTATAGACGCATTGTGCTGGTGTCTCGATTCTCATTGCTTCAACTTGGCTCCATATTTGCTCACCTGTATTTAATTGAGTTTCTTAAATTTACTGCTCTTTTTTATAGTCTTTATTCATTTGTACATTGGTATGGAATGAATAATTTCATTAGAACAGAATGGTGTTGCCTTCCCTCCCTGTTTTCCACCCCTGTTTTCAGCTGGACTCCTGATCCCGGCCCTGTAATGTACTGCGGGATGGGCCGAGAATTCAGGAAGTCACTCCTGCTGTCTCCATGGCAACCCTGAGGTCAGCCCTGTGAGGCCGGAGACCCCTCCTCAAACACAAAGAGCCAAGAGGCCTGGATCAACACTAACAACCCGGCTTACACTCACTCACACACACACACACACACATACACACACACACACACTTACAAACACAAATGCAGGCAAGCTCACAAGGACATAAACTGCATTCGGCTCAGTAAAGGACTTCCTGTGAACCCTCTACAGCAACAACACATGTTCAGAGTACAACATGAAAATGAAAAGTGCTGTAAATGACAGACTGAAATGATGTCTGCTGCACATGGAAGTTAAAGGACTGCGTCAAGTTCCTGTTGACTGTTATTCAGCTTACTGGGTAACAAACTGATGTCTCAGTAAACTCAGCGGCCTGAGTAGATTGCTGGCTCTGCTGCTACAAATAAACTTGCATATATATGCAAGTTTATTTGTAGCATATGCAAATTATTGAAGGATGTTTAACCTTACAGATGAAACTGCTCAATTTTGACTGTTTTTCTCAGTTTTTCTTCTTGAGTTTTTCTTACTTTTAGACTAGAGAATGACTGATCCAAGTTTAAACATCCATTTCCATTTTTCAGGGAAATAAGTCATTAGGAACATCCCAATACAGTGACATGCTAAACTTAAATGATAAAGTATATTGGATAACTTAGGCAGACTGAAATGTCGCACATAAATCCTAATTTGAACTATTTCTATAGGAAACGATGGAGGTGTGCAAAAGGAGAATGTGAACAGCTTAAACTCAGCATTTTGAGTGAATACTTGCTGCATATTTCATAAAACTCACCCACGTGGAGGTCAGGACATTTCAAATTTGGCCAATATTGGTCATTTTCAGCTTTCACACAACAATGTGTTTTACAATGGAGCACCAGAGATAATTGGACCCAATTTTATCCATATTCTCCCCTCTTATGTTCCTGTGTTGTCCAACAAGCTAATGTCCTAAAAAAAAATAATGTCCTTTTATCAGGACTTGTATGTCCCTTGTCCCACTGGAATAATACTTCAGCTTGCCTCACAGTGAAAGCTTCCTCAGTCTTCCACACACTCATTCTGCCTGGGAACCAAACCGACCATCATCCCAAGGGACGAATGTGTCGGATGAATAGGCAGGGCTCAGAGGGTCACTCATACGCGACCCACTACACATTACTCATTATCTATTTAAAATGTACTTTCAGAAATGGACTATTCAGTGACTTAGGGGTACATGTCGACATGGTTGAACTACATATGACCTCCAGTTGGGCAAACAACCTCCAATATGAAGAAAACAGCCATTCTTAAAGCATCACTCCTCTTCAAACCCTTTGAAGATCTTATCCTCGGGTTAAATTCTGCTTATCAATATATTTTCCTTTATGGGCCCCTAACCTTTAATGCAGTAACGGGTTTATCCTCCTCTGCATCCTCTACTGATCTACTGATTTCTCACATTTAAAGACACATTCTATTAATGTGTGACCTGATTACTTCACATTATTTTTGGAATAGCCTACTTGAACTTCAAAAATGATGTGACTGTACAACTCAGAACTCAGTGCCATGTATAGACAATGGCCCATTTAAGTGTATTTTTGTCTCCGTTAATCAATCGCAGCGAAAATGTCTTTCCCTTTTTAAATGTAGCATAATAAACGAAACTTTCTAAAAAATAATCTGATTACTTCGATCATTTCAGTATAGTGGCTATAAGTGTTGCAATCACAATGTCTTTTATATACAAATGAGTCCAGCATCCTATTACTTACAGGTGGGTGTTATAGTGTATCTTCACGCAGTAAAATACATTTTGGACACTGGAAATTGGACCTAATGATTTGCATATGTTCAAGCTATGTTTGGGTTATTATATGCAGATCTGAATGAGAGTCCTGCAGGTTTATTTATGATGTGAAATGTGCTATAGGTGTACACTATGTGAAATATATTTCCCCTTTACTCTGCAGTGCAACATTTTCTACAGGTATCATAGTAAATTACAGCACCCAGTCTGAGCTGAAAGACAGTTCGGCCTCCAGGTAATTCAAAAAGCAGCACTTCTGCTGTTAAAATCTGTCCCTGGTTCTCAGCCAGTCTGGTTGGGGTAACTTTGTGGATGTGAGTTGAAGACAAGCAGACTCACCAATTCTCAGTTATTTTTGTTGGCACTGGCTGATCTTGTGATGTCGGATCTATGCCGAATTAAACAGTGGCTTGTTTTAGTGAGCGGGATCTCTCGATGACTGTTTTACATTGCTCGTACGTGTTCTGTAAGCTATGGTAACTCAAGCTTCATTAATATCCGATCGGAGTTTGGCATCATAGGAAGCCCGTGCGAGAGAGGACGCAAAGAGTCCGGAGGTAAGTTAACTCACCATGAGCTCGTCCCTGCGGACAGCAGCGGGAGACAGCGCACCAGCTTCGCTGCTCTTTGCTACGTTATTTCAGATGATTTTTAGATGACGGCGACCACTCCTTTGACAAACAGAGACATAAATGATAGGATGTCGGCTATTAGTCAGGAAATAAATTCAGCCGTCTGTGGATGCCGGTCACTTGTCCTCAGCGACTCCACCGGAGCAGGGATGAACTTGGTGATGACAAATACTTCTTTAAAGTTCAGGAAGTCGGAAGGTGTCATTCCTTTTATTTTTCCTTTCAGTCTCTGAAGTGTATTTCCCTCTGTCCGACCTGAGACTGTTCGCGGTTAACTCTGGAGGTTTTTGTAGGAAGAAAACTGGACGGAGTCCTGCCCTCTTTTCAGTGACCGGTGTGAAGTTAGCTCAGGACGTTAGCCACAGCAATCCGTTTCCGGTCATTCCTCTCGGAATAAAAAACAGCCTTAGTTTAATTACATGCAAAATATAGAAAACATACATCGGCTTTCAACACGATTAGAAAAAGTCCAATATTGTCCTAAACTTTGTAAATATCACATGATGTTTTCTTCACGGTGAAGTCAATGCTTTTGTTATGAAATCCATGACACCATTTCCGGTATTGTGTTCCTGCATGTGTTTGACTTGGTGAAGCTTCCACATTGGCCAATAGCCAGGAAGCTGTAGGACAGTAAGGCCAACTCTCACCTTGCAGCCTTAGAGGCTAGTAAACACACACACACACACACACACACACACACACACGCACGCACACACACACACACACACACAGAGAGAGAGAGAGAGAATACTTACATATGTTAATAAGACCTTTCCATAAACCGTGTGCTCCCTAATTTAATCCTCACTTCAAGCTTATTCATGCAGCACATACAGCACATACATATCTCATCTGAGATCCTATGATTACATTATATTTTCTACTTTACACACATGTGAGGACATTTAATCTGCAGTATAGCCATATACAGAAATCTGTGCATGTGCCAACCCACTATACTGCTTTATTTAGACATAAACTAGGAGAATAAAAACCCACTGGTCTCTCCCACTGGGCCTGAACGGAACGTAAAGATGAGATGCCTAACAGTGAGGAAAGGATAGCACGGTCTTATCTCACCTTGCAGAGGCTGCATCAACCTCCACAGTGCTGACTGTTGAGAGGTCAACTGTATGCTGATGTCCTTTTCATTCCGCACGGATCAGCTGAGAAGGTTTCAATAGCACGTCTCCTTTTATGTGCAGACATTCTCCTGCGCGCAGTGTTGGTTATGTAAAGGGTCATGTGTTGTGCTATAGTCACAAGAAGCCTCAACTGACTACATTCAACCCCTAACCAAAACTACAAGATCATGAACCAGTTTAACCCCTATGCAATCCTATATTAGATCTAATAATGATCCTTACAAGCTATAAATTAGAGGACTTAATCAGTTGCTTGGCATTAATTCCATCTGTACTGAGGAAGGCATATGATATTCATGCAGGCTTTGGTGTCAGGATATAGCTTCACTCTATACACTGCATAGACACACCCTTAGAAATGAAATCGGAAAAGCAAGTTATTCTTCAGAGATAGACAGTATCCATAAGTTACAGTGTCATAGAACTGCAATCACAGAAATGTGTGGAATCAAATAAGGGTCATTCATATTTTGAGCATGTGAAATTATTGTGAAATGATCATTTCATAGCCTGCAGCCATACATTACTTTTTGTGTGAACTTGAGTTTTGCAGCTGTAGAGATATTTTGTGCATGTGTGACTTCCTCTAATTGGATGGTCGGTGCTGATTGGCTAGTCAGATCAGGCGCACAAAACAGGATCAAAATTTGTGCCCGTGTGTAGCTTGTGGCTTGTAACTTCAGTGTCACATACACAGATGAGAACTTTGTGAAACCTGTCTGAAATAATCCTGAACAAATTTAATTACACACACACAGAATATTTGCACAGCTACAAAACCTTTTTTACACATGCAAAATAGTTCTACAGCTGCAAAACTTAATTCAATATTTGCAGATTTGGGTGTGCGTTTCTTTTTTTTTCTTCTTCACAAATTCACACATTCAGATATGTTCATGTAATGCAAAGCAATTTTTTCACATGCACACAAAAGGTGATACACAACCGCAGGCTGTGACAGTATTTGTTAGCATCATTTCGCAAGCATTTAACAACCCTTACTAACTTCCATAGATTTTTTTGTTTTTTGGGGGTCTTTTGATGCATGTCATTCGCCATCTTTTTCACCCCCACATATCATCTCTGTACTACTAATACATCTTATAAAGACAGAATAATAATACAAGTCCAATACGATCAGCAAGTATCCAAAGTAAAAGTAGTCAATGCAGAAAAAACTGACCCTGTGAATATCACGCTGTTATACCAGTATTTGATTATTAATGATGATGTATTGTAGGTAACATTAACGATTTTCTACATCACTGGGTGGGCTGATGCATCACATTTTCTCAGCTCGTCATATTGTCTGCATGTAACTATTAACTAATCAGGTCAAATATATGTATAAGAAATATGCGTAGTCAAGTATAAAGAATGATGTTTCCCTCTGAACTGTGATGGAGGAAGTAAAAAGTGGCACAAAATGGAAATTTGTACTTGAGTGAATGTACTTAGTGACATTCCACAGTTGTCTAAAGGTTTGATGTTGCTCAGAAATGGGGAAAAAAAGAAAATTAAACAAGCACAAATGAACATATGGCTAGTCCAAGGAATGTTTTGTACCTAGCCAGACCACCCAGTCACAACATCATAAAGCTGTGTAATGCTGCAGTTACATTAAACTGCTGTGAAAAGAACCTGATGTAGGCGATATCATGAGGTATGATACAGCCGAACAATGTTCCATAAATACCTCGGCCATGTGTTGTACACCATGAAGGAGTTCAAAATAAACCGTTGCATCTAATGGAAGTAAGCACAGGCCAAGCCGGCCCATGTGACGCTCGGCATGGCCCACTTTGAGCCCTCAGGGTTGGGGAGCCTTTGTCCAAACACTGTGTGCTGTCTGGGTAACCCTGCGCAAGCCCAAATCCTAACCCTGAACTGGCCCCTTGAAGAAGGGAGAGCCGACCCAAATGTCCTCACATCACAAACATTTCCTCACTGTGAAGGATGAAAAGTCAAACTGCGAGACGAGAGCGCATATCTCATGCTTTCAACCTGAAATGGCAGTACAGGTTTGTGCTGTTTGCTTTTTCCACTACCCTCATTACTGCTTTGTTTGGGGTACAAACCCGAGCAGAATCCTGCCGCTATCAGGATCTGAATGCAGATAAAATACCTCTAGATGGAAGAATAAGTGTTTATACTCAAAGCACCATAACGATGTGGGATTAGGTAAGAGAGTTGACACTCAAAGCAGCGGTGGGAGGTGTGACCTACACAGGATATCCCACTCACACTTTACTGTGAGACAGAATAGCAGAATACAGTTGAATCACGTCAGATTAAAGCAGGTTAGGAAGTCGTCATCACACAGAGCTCACGGCTGAGTGATGTGCACGCAGCCTAAACATGTTGTTGTTGTTGTTTCCATCTTTCTTGTTTTGTTTCTGTTTTGCTGTCACGTGACTGCGTGGCTCTGGGATGGCAACGCCGATCATTTGGCCTCTATAGGTCCATGAAATATCCAATAACTGTTCGACTGATTCTCATGTCATTTGGTACAGATATTTGTGTATATATACATTCTTAACAAGTCATAATGTGTGAGCCAAACCCCCAAAGGTTCAGTGTAAAGTGCAGAAAGTGTTGACTTCCAGCTTTATGTGCTCAGCAGCATTCCATATATCTTGATTCTTGCTGTAGGAGCTGAATATTAAGCTTTAATGCAGTTGAAGGTGCGCTGTAAAAAAACAGAAGTTATGCTAACATTTAGTGTGAGACCAACTCACCAAATCACATTAAGGGCTCTGTTTAAACCCTGCATTGCTTACATTCATGTTCACCTGATAGCAGTACTCTTCTTCCTCACCTTTGCTGGCACTGTGCTGCATTTCTTGCATTACCACCACCTGTCAATCACTGGAAAAACGGGAAACCATTGGCTGGACAGGTTATAGCGTCACCCACATGCACGCATGTCCTTGTCTCATAAAATAACTTCTCCATAGAGCTGCTAAAGGTGAAAACTCCACAATATACCTTATACATCCAAATTAAATCCACATACAGTATATGAGCATTTCTCTGTACTGTACTAACTAACAACATGGGTTAATCTACCAGTTTAATACACACACTCACACACACACACTTTAAGCACAGAGATTTGCTGGGCAAATGGTCAGGGGTGAAAGCACTTATTGCCTCTCCTAGACAAAATCTTTCTCTCTGACTATAGAGGGTCAAAATATTTCAATTGTGAAAATGATTCAGGGTCAATGGAGATCATGATCTGCGGGCAAAACAGTTTATACATGCCGTGTGCAGTATATTACTGAAGAAAAGCATGGGAGTTAAGAGAGGTAATGTTTGCACATCTAAGCAAATGTTTGTTTGGTATACATGAGAATGCAAACACGGCAGAGGAGAGACAAAGGAAGGGGAGGTGAGGACCTGCAGGTCAGATTTCACTGAGCTGTTTGAAGTGGCAGAGATGACAAAACCCAGATTTCTGGTGAGTAATTGGAGTAATAGGGACGGTCATTTTAAGACCGGGCTTTAAATTGGGTGAACTGACTCTTTGAAATAAGGAAGGAGTGAAAATGCTTTAGTAGAAGAGTATGACTTAACAAACTGTGCAGTTCTGCCACTGCAGGAACTTTGCACAGAGGGAACATAAATAAATGATTGAATGATATTGTCAGTTGTCCCTTCACACATTTTACACTCACATGCAGCTTAAAGTGTCATTGTTCATCACAGCCACAACAGAATCTGGACCGTCGAGTGAATTGCAGGCGCTTTGCATCAAGTATCAAAGCTAACAGAGCCATGTTCTGCTCCTTAATAGCAGCAATGCCGTCCTATTGGTTCACATATTTGAGTGACATGCTGTGTCTCCATTAGAAGGAGTATTGCAAAGTGTTGCTGTGATGGCTAACTATAATGTATCCAGGAGGTCACCTGTTATCTAGATGTTTTGTATTTTCTGTTGCTTCTGTGTTGTGATACTAAAACCCTCAGCAGATACTCTATTCAGGCTCGTGTAAACGAGTCGACATTTCAGCGGCCATTCTCTTGTGTTCAGACCCAAACCATCCTTGCCCTGACCCCAACCCACCAGCCCATCATGGGACATTTAGCCATAGCCTAACCTCAGGAGTGAGCCTATGGTAAATGACAACCACTTAATGCATATAAAACACATCTAACCACAGAGGGCAGCGCTCCAGGAAACAGTCTTGCAATGGTTTGCACTTTCCACACAGAACTGTGACCCAAAGTGTGTTTTTATGCATGAACTTTTCATGGATTTTCCTCTGACTTATTCAGATAAAAACTTCACTTTTAACTTCTACGACTTACTGAGTAGATGAACTGTTTTGTTAGACATTGTGATATTAACGTGAAAGTAGTATATGAATGCATATTTTTTCCCCCTTTATTGAGAGCTTTTACACTGCTGCCTCTCTTCTCGTTGGCCTCGTCCTCTTCCTCTCATGTCCTGCCCGTCCAGCTGTGCACGCATGCACATGATTTTAGAATTGGAAATGAGCACTGCTGTATTTTCAATGCAATCAGACAGGAAGCATTAAGCTGTGTGTTTTCGGCTTTAATATGCTGCTGCTGCTCACATTCTTATCAAATCTCATTTCTGTGTGGATCATTATCAGAGACGGATACAGCAGGCATCATTCATGCAGAGGAAAACAAGTATTTAGGTGATGATGAGACAAAGGTGATGATCCAAACTTCCTGCTACAAGAGTTATACACTTTGTGTCCTGTCTGTCAAAGCAACCTTAAGTCTCTCAACAATATAAGCATGCTGTGGGAAAGGAAGACATATAAAAAGCAATTGATTCCCTCTACCTCAGCAACGAGACGTTATTTATGATACTGAACAACTGAGATTAGTCTGATCATGTACTGAACTGCCCCTGGACACAGAGGACACGAGTGTTCGGTGCAGATATGTCAGTGTGACTGAGTGGTGTTCAGGTGTAATCTCAGGCCTCCGACCAGTCAACAATGCCACATGCCAGCAGGCTGAAGCTGGAAATGAGTGAGCAAACCTGTTTGAATGGGATATCAATGTTCATTCAAATCCAAGTTTGGACCTTTACCAGGGCAAGTGTTGTAAAACTTAATCAAATCTGTTTTAATATGAAGCAAAATAATAATAATAATAAAAAAAAAAAATTTATACACACACACATATATGTGTGTGTGTATATATATGTATATATAAATGCATTTTCAGAGAAAGAAACCTCCCCCAAGAGAAATCATGGCACTTGTGTGTGGAGCATTTCAGTGTGGATTTGTATTGAAATGGCTCCACCTAGTGGATCCAAAACAGCATACAGTCAGAACTAAACACATCAATATAACACCACACAGGCTTCCTGTGTACATGAAGCATGAAGCTCACAGCGGTCTGGTGTGGAAGGCATTTACTGTCAAGAATCAGTGTTTTAGTAACACCGAAAAGCTCACTTGAAAATCACCCACACAAAGACTTGATTTCATTTGATTAGAAAACACTTGGTGTTAGAAAAAAGCTCACGCAGTCATTTTTTACAAAATTAATACAAAATTCTACATTACGCCAAAGATTAAAAGTGTAAGATACAAAAGTGAAATTTACTGTCACCTGTCAAATGTGCCCAGTCTGCCGACTTCATTCTGCACAGATCAGCAAAATATGTCCTTAGATATAAAGGAAACATGGGCTCAACTCTTCAGCAATCATTCAATTAGCAATTAAAGTGCCGTGGAGCAATTCTATGCAGATGCTGCAGCCTCCAGTTGGTTGCAGCGTTCTCAGTTGAACCTATATTTCGATTGCTGCCACCCATATCAATCAACCTTATGTTCTACATAAAAGCAATAGTTCCAATGAAAGCCAAACTGATCTGTTGATTGGTGCTAAATATCAGTTTGATGTTGTTATATTGATGGATTATCCACCCAGTGTTCATCACCACCTGCTTCCAGAGGGTGACACAGCTCCAGGTCAGAGGGCAGCGAGCTCCTCAGGAAATCCTGCTGCAGCGACGTTCCCAGGCGTGGTCTCCACGGTCCCGTCAATGTCATAATGGGGGGTAACGTGGATAATAAGAACAGCCTGTCTGTATGTTTCTTCACTAAGTCCCATCACACAATCAATGCCATAGATTTTGTGTTCTCACCACTCTCTTTGCACTTTGCCTCCCTTGGAGAACAGAGACTGTAGATTTAGTCAGTACTGAAATGGCTGTCCATCACAACACCTTAAACTGGACATAAGCATTTGTATTAAGTTTTCTTAATATTCTTAACTTCAGTACATTTTTTTTCGAAACTGTGCAAAATTGCAGCCTAAAAGAAGGAAACCCATATGAGCTGTGTTTTGTGTCAGGGGTCATTGATGCTCTGGGTGAAGTGCTCCCCCTTGTACAGGCCGTAGTGCACGGTATCTTTCTGGGCCGCAGCCCAGGCCATCTGCAGGCTGGAGAAGCAAGCGGCCCAGTGGCCCTGAGGGTCCACTGTCACCACCCCACCCAGCCCATTCACTCTGGACTTCATGTAGGCCAGGCCTAAATCACTGGCTGCCTCTGCCGACTGACCTGAGAACAGAGAAGACATGTAGTCCAACTTAGTACCAGAACGACTCCACCATGCATACAGTACATGTGAGTATGATTTACACTCCGTGCAGCAGAAACACTGAGTGTGTGTGTGTGTGTGTGTGTGTGCGTGTGTGTTTGTTTGTTACCTTGCTCCATGTGGAACAGGATGAGTCTGGCTAGTACAACCTTCATGATGGCTTCTCCGTGGCCTGTAGTTGACACTGCTCCCATCTTGTTGTCAGCATAACCTCCACACCCTGACACACACAAAACAACATACGGATGACGGGATCCTCTCGCCTTTACACGCTTTTAAAAAGACAAAAGTGGCAATCAGAGAAAAAAACTCTGTATTTTTGATGTACGTGTCATTGCAACATGTGACCTTCAACTGACTAACAGCCAGTGACTGTTCAAGTCACCCGTGATTTGAATGTGATTTGTTTCAATGTTCTGTGACCTTGAGCCTGATTTCATTTTTTCATGTTGCCACTTCTTATCTTTCTGCTTTCACTTTTATCACATAGCCTTTGTTGTTACAGCCATATGTGTGTCTCAGAGAGTGAAGCTGTGGCCTGGACACTGACTCATGACAGTCCAATCACTCATTTACTGATAGTGACAGATTAGTCAGGAGTGGCCAAAGTCCACTTGCTGCGGTTTACTAAAGCTCTAAAGAAAACAGCTCTGACATGATTCAGCCCTTGTCATACCAATGCATCCTTCTCAAATGACACTTTGGGCTCTGGCCTCTTACTCATGCAACATTAGGTTATTAGTATAATAAATAATGCACTTTACTGCTAGAGCACTTTTCAAAACAAATTTCTAAAATGCTTGACATGATGGAGCCAGGATGAGAGCATTTCAGGACTGAGGCTAATAGGATCCAGCAACTCAAACAAAATTCACAACAATAAAGATAATACTACACTGTAGGAGGTCTGCAGCCTTTGCAGCTCATAATAAAAGAATGAAGAAGTGAAAGTGAACATTTTCAACTGAACTGAACTTCTGAAATCTGCACTTGCACGACCCTGGCTGTACCAGAGGTCCTTTTCTCTGCCAGACTTTTCTGCTGTTTTTGTCAGACTGAGATGTCACTGTCTCATAAAATGTTCAGAAAGAGGCTCATGATTCCAAACTACATGTGTGAGGACTGACCTATGCAGGGTGTGTCGCCCACTCGTCCCTCCATCTTGTTCAGGATCCCACCAGTGGAGGTTGCGCAGGCTACGTTGCCCTCGCTATCGACTGCCACTGCTCCAACTGTGCCCATCTTCCCTCTGCACAGCAAAAAGCAGAAAACAGCAGATTTATTGAATTGAATTGTACGATTTTATTCTCAAAAACACTTAAGGTACAGCCAGTAACAGAGTTATGAGTGAGTAAGCTGCCAACTTATACACTGCCCGGCCAAAAAAATTGTTGGCACCAAAAAAAAAAAGGTCATACACTCTAATATTTCGTTGGATCACCTCTAGCTTTGATCACAGCACGCACTCGCCGTGGTGTTGTTTTGATAAGCTTCTGCAATGTCACAAGATTTATTTCTGTCCAGAGTTGCATTCATTTTTCACCAAGATCTTGTATTGATGATGGGACAGTCGGACCACTGCGCAAAGCCTTCTCCAGCACATCCCAAAGATTCTCAGTGGGGTTTAGGTCTGGACTCTGTGGTGGCCAATCCATGTGTGAAAATGGTGTCTCCTGCTCCCTGAACCACTCTTTCACAATGTGAGCCCGATGAATCCTGGCAACGTCATCTTGGAATATGCCCGTGCCATCAGGGAAGAAAAAATCCATTGATGGAATAACCTGGTCATTCAGTATATTCAGGCAGTCAGCTGACCTCATTCTTTGGGCACATGGTGTTGCTGAACCTAGACCTGACCAAGTGCAGCAACCCCAGATCATAGCACTGCCCCAACAGGCTTGTACAGTAGGCACCAGGCATGATGGGTGCATCACTTCATCTGTTAAATCCAGGTGGCGACTTATTTTTTTGGCCAGGCAGTGTACACACTGCAGCTAAAACCGGGTTCAGGAACGCCCCACCAAAGAAATCTCTCTTTGAGTATCAGCTCCTCACTGCTTATGAGCACTGAAACATCTCTTAAACGTGTCCCTGAGGAGACGAGGAGCGAGGGGAGAGGAGGCTTCAAGAGGAGCTTTGAGGAAGGAACTCCAGGTGTATCTTATAAGTTTTATTTGCAAATGCCAATACCCCTTTAATCAGTATCTGTTTGTGATTGGTCAGCTGACTTGATGAGACAGCTGAAGGACTGACTGCTGTGCTGCAGTCGTCCCACACTGATGCTGGAAAGACTGAGGATGTCCCCTGAAGTAAGCACAATTCTATAGAAATCTGCTTACAGAAAGCAGCACGTTGTTTCATTTCTAATGGATCAGAGCTTATTTGGAACAGATGTTAATAATAATAGGATAATATCATGTCTCACATTTGACACTCCACAGGGTTGGCATCAGGTGCCAGGTTCTTTTTCCAGCGCATGCGGGAATACTCAGTGATGAGGGACTCTTGGGGCACCTCAGGGACACCCATGGACCGGGCGAACTGACTGGCACCCTCCGCTGTAAGGCACAGGTGATTCGTCTGAAAGAGAGATCAAAGCTCACATCTGTAAACTATTTCAAATCCTATTTCTACCTGGAGAGCACCACGTGTAAAGCTAGATAAAGATATATTAGATATAAATTCGAATTAGATATAGAGCAGATTTGTGTTGCTACTATATCTGAATATTCAGTATGGCGTCAAACTTTCAGTGTATGATGAATGTAGGAGTGATACTTTGTGAACGTCAGAATGTTTCTACAATACAGAGTGTGCTGTCAGTGCTGGAGTGTATACTTTGAAACACATGGTTACACATCTGGCGTGTTTATTGTTTTTTGTGTATGCATACATTTTCATGCCTTGACCATCACACATTTAAATGTGCGTACCTTGTCCATAACCAGTCTAGCCAGCTGGATGGGGTTGGCTATGTTGCGTACAGCAGACACGGCACCACTGCCCAGCGCTTTCCCATCCATCACGAAGGCATCCATCTCCACCTCTCCTTTCGTGTTGAGCACTGAGCCACACCCTGAAATTTGATATGAAAAAATAAGGTGTTCCACATTCCGGTAACACTCCAGGCACCAGTAATCCTCTGGGGCAGCCAGTCAATGTTTACACAGAAAGCAGTTGTTATGAAGCACTCCTGGTTTCCTGGTACAAATGTACAATTATAACATCACCACAAGCTTAGAAGTACACCATTATTGCACAGCTTAGATGATGAGGCTCCAGGACTGGAGGAACAACCGTACTTTAGCATAATTCTTCTAGTTTTGGAAATATATCCAAACATATGGTATATAGTGGTTGTTCTAGCAGATTTGCAGATCATAGAAGAGTGGACAAAAGGCCTTGATGGAGGTCTGTGCTCTCCGAGTGTCCCTCCAGTTAATAAAGCAACAAACAGCTCCAAACTTTCAAGGACATCGTTGTGAAATGTGGAGATTAAAAGTACTACAGCAACATACTGCATCTAAGACAAGTAAAAGAGGGAAAATATAGAATATATGAAAACATCAAACGTGAAGGACATATGAAATATATAAGCCACCAGATAGAACAGTAAAAAAAATATGTCCAAACATATTATCCATGTATGGAACATGTGCAAAACATGAAGATGTGAATTAGCGGATTACTAAATGTAGACCTTATCATGCTGTATGTGTATGAAAAGTGATATTATGCTGCACATGGTTCATTACATACAACATTACCTGCATTGAAGGAGGGGTCATTCTCCAGATGGGTCACAGCCTCGACCACGGCGTCCATGCTGCTGCCCCCTCCCTGGAGGACGACGTACCCTGCTCGGGCTGCTGAGCGCACCCCCTCCATGGACCTGTCTGACCGCTCCTTTGGGATGTGACCTGCCCCTCCATGGACCACCACCACTGGCAACATGTCGATCACCTGAGAGGGAAATATGAAGAGACCAGGTGGAACACAGGATGTACAAACTAGTTTTAAAGGTGCTATGTGTGACATAAAGGACAGTTCTAACATGATGAGAGCTTCATTTCCTGAATTCCTGACTCTGATACACACACACACACACACACACACACACATACAAATACTTGAAGATGCAAGGTTCGATCCTCAGCCCATCATCAGGTAAACCAGAGGGACAAAGAACTTTCCAGACCGATATAGCCAACACATCATCAGTCAGTCCCACATGCTGCATGCATTTAGCCAATCAGGCGCCACATCTCACCATCAAGACTCATGATTGACAACTGACTGACTCAGGGTCATATAGATGCTTGATATGATACTTGACATGAATACAGTCTTACCTATCAAGTATTAGTTAACTATCTTTTAACTTGTTCACTTCTTTTTAAATTGTTTCCAGGATTTCTGTTTGCATTGTAACATTTTATTCAGCATCTTCCTTGTTTTACTGCATTATGCTAAGTGAACTTGCCTTACATTAGCTACTGGCACATTATTTCTTTTGAGATGAATAACTGGAAAGAGTAAAACAGAGGTAGTACCTCCTCTCTTCTTGTGTCTCACTTCTTCTGGTAACACTGGATGTAAATTGTACACAAATAACCGAGTTACTGACTGTTCTGTCTCATTTTAGAAAATATCTGGAACTGGTAAGACTAGTAAAAGTCAACCTTCCGGTAGTCTCGCGCACGCCACCATGCGGCGAAAACAAAATTAGCATATCGTTCCATTAAGCTAGCGTCAAGTGGTGGAAGGTGGCTGATAGTGATGGGAATTCCGGCTCTTTTAAGAGCTCACGGCTCGGCTCTCTTGAAAGACCCGGCTCTTTCAGCTCCCAAGTGGCTCCTCATTTTGTTTTTAAATTAATTTATTACCAAAATAATGTAAAATTATGCGTAAAATTAATTACTAATGTACAAAACATACTTCATATCAAATTTTACTGCATTTCCTGCGGTCACTCATTTTCTCACCTTTCCAGCGTTTTGTCTCTGTCGCGGCCCTGTGTGTGTGTGCGTGCGTGTGTGTACGCATGCGTGCGTACATGCGCTGTGTCTGTAACGTGTAACCCCCGCCGCTCCCGCTCAGTGCGTACACACAGAAGCCACCACACATCGTGTAGGTGACCAATCACGTGCGGCTTGAACAGAAAAAAGTCGAGAAAAAAACCCAAAGCGGCTCCGATCGTTCACTTCAAACAGCCAGCTCTGAGAGTCGTTTCGTTCGCGACAATCACTAGTGGCTAAAGCGGTGAGCAGGACATGTCTGAAAATGTGTTCGACGCGAGCCTCTCGGTGCGTGTCGGCCGAATTGACGAGACACATTAGAAAAAGCTGAACACGTTACAGCCAGAGGCGCTGAGACAGCAGCCAAAAAGCACGACAGTTTGATGTTTCGCATGAACCATGGTCGTTCAGAAACAAATCTAACAGGAGGGGGGATTATTCGGGGGGGTGGAGGACATATTTAGACATAAACCGTTATCTTGGGTCAGCACGCTTTCCAGCAGACTGAATAAAACCGACCCAGTGCTGAGTATAAAACTCAACAATTTACTAAACCATTTACGATTTATGAAAACTGTCAGCGCACCTACTTACCCTGAAGCTTGACAGTCACGCGCGCAGCCTTCCTTGGGCTATCAAATCGTTGAAAGCACCGAGTCTTTAAGTTCACACAGAGCACTTTAACTTCCGGGGTTTGACAATTACACTTTCAAAATAAAACCTAGTTCTTCACAACATCCAGTCGACTACATTCAGCTCTTCTAGTTCTATTTAATATTTATGTTTCTTGTATTTGTTTTTCCCCCTTGTTGCCTAATATTCTTTCTAACACAGTGGCTTTTACTGAGGAATGCTTTTCTGGTCTTTTTATGCAAATGATATCAAACGTGTTTCTGATTTGAGTAACAACAACAACAACAACAACAACAACAACAATAATTATGGTATTACATAATTTTAAAACACAATCTTACCTCTATTTTATTTTGAAGTCAAAATGGCCCTAGCAAATGGAGATGGAAACCTGTGGAAAGTGTTATGACTTGTAGTCTAAGAATTTTGGATCGGACCCAAAACAGGCTCAAACAAACAGCACGTGAACAAAAGGAGTCGTTGACACACAAACGGTTTATTACAATCCGACAGAATACTACAAATACGACCAAAACAATCCCGAAGTATAGAACAAACACAAATTCAGCCCTAAACTAAACTATCGACTACACCGTGGCGAGCGGGTAGGAAAACAGACAAACTCTAAGGATAAACTAACTAAGGTAGGAATCGCTGAGGGAACTATGCGAGATAACCAAAAACTACACACACGAAGAAGCAAATAAAATCAGCACAAGGCAACTAGGAAACGAGCAAGAGATCTAAGGACGCTAAGATGACAGGTATGGCTGGAAAGTCAGGCAAGAAGCCGCCACGCTGCTTAAGTGCAGGTGTAAATCAGCGGGATGAGCCGCTGCCTGCCCGCAGCACCGCCAGGCCACACCTTCACTGCAGGCACAGGAGAAGAAAAGGAAAAATGAGCACAGAGCAACAAAACAAACACACTACAATAATCAACTCATAACAGAAAGCAGACCTGAGGTAGTTCATAGGGTACTGTGCAACCATCTCATTCATCAGCCATCAAACAGCCCTTAATTTGAGTGGGCCTTGTTACACTTGAACATATCACATGCAACTGGCAGCTGTAGTTAGCTATGTGAACTAGTTGGCTCTCTTCCCGAACATTGCTGTCCTAAAGGGGAACCTCCCTTGGAGTGAGTCAGAGTCCTGTTGAAGAAGTTTGCAGTTGCTGCACGCCTGCAGTAATGTTCAGAAAATTGTTTGCTACTTTGGCATGTTGTGTGATGATGACGATGAAGGATTCCTGGGTTGTCTTTGGTCTCCAGACTTGCAGTTAATGCTTCTCTCAATACAGTTTTCTCTCTGAGAACATTTAAGTAGCCCTGCTGCTCAGTGAGCTGACCGTGGTGCTGAAATACAAATCAAGATTTAGGAGCTGACTTTAGGCGCCACAAACTAAGTGTGTGAGTGAAGCTGTTTGACCTGGACTACAACACAGTGTGTAGGGACCATGCGGGGTCCCTTGAGATTTCTAGAAAAATGTGGCATGACTTAATGTTGGGACAGGGTCCTGACACTTGTATAAAAAGTCAATTTCTTAACTCTGTGACAGTCTCCAATGAATCCTAGGTAGCTCAGATACTAGATTTGTATCTGTGGCTAAATAAAGTACATTTCTTTGTAAATTAGGTTAATATGGCACAATGCGGTATATCTTATGCTGTTTGTGTGATTTACACTTCCCAGCTATGGCAAATTCTCATGTATCTGAACAGTAACATTTAGTAAGGAAGCCATCTATAGACCACACAGCCAATAATTAAAAAGTTGTACACTGACATCCTGTAAATGTCAGCCTATATGTGCACGGCGAT
This sequence comes from Chaetodon auriga, assembly GCF_051107435.1. Taxonomy (NCBI): domain Eukaryota; kingdom Metazoa; phylum Chordata; class Actinopteri; order Chaetodontiformes; family Chaetodontidae; genus Chaetodon; species Chaetodon auriga. The sequence goes on along the minus strand of NC_135084.1, from coordinate 5,518,004 downwards.
GTGGTAAACCTCAGGCTCCCCTCTGATTGTTTTTCAGCATGAGGAAGTTATGAGTGTGTGTGTGTGTGTGTGTGTGTGTGTGTGTGTGTGTGTGTGTGTGTGTGTGTGTGTGTGTGTGTGGTGGAAGCTGGGATCTGCTGGAAGGATGGATGAGGAGGAAGGACAGAAAGAAGGAGTGGAGGGAGAGAGAGCGGGAGGGAGGCTGGAGAAAAAAAGGGGGATGCGCGTCATTCTAACACGCAATGATTGGTGGGAGAGAGGAGGAGGAGGAAAGTGCAAACACTCTTACTGTGAAGGGTTTCATACAATACTAGAACATGGTTCTTTAGACTTGCACTCGTTATTTCTAATATATAGTATTACTAATATCATTTTCTTTCCTACCATACCTCAGCCTGCATTTTCTTTTATGATCTGATTTTGAAGCTTTTTCAGTCATTTTCTTAGTCTTATCACTTTACATTGTTGTACACTGCATATTTACTTTTTTTTGTCAATTGCAAAAAACGACTCCAGACTAATTTTGATTTAGCTTGTTTTATTAACAGACCCAGTTTAGTTACCTTAAATCAACACAGATGATTTTGCGTCATTTAAATATATTTTAATGAAAGTAGGATGATTAGAGGATAACTTAGCTCTAAGATATTAAGTTGTTTTAATTGATAATCTGAATGGTTTAAGGAGATTTTATGACGATCAATTCATTTATCTGTCAATAAACTCCAAATAAAGCCCTGTGTGAACCCCTGAAGTTGTACCTTTATTAAGGCCCTTTAAATGGTAGATGGGATGCTATTTGGTCGATTGTAAGTTTAAGACTGTCACACTTTAATGACAAATGCCATCCTTTAATTTGTGACTAAAGGGCATAAACTATTCCATTAAGGTGAACAATCTGTTTTCATGTTATTTGGTCAGTTTAAAGGGGTAAAAGCCCCTTAAATATCCTTAAGCCATCAAACCCATTAAAACCCCCTATGAAACATTTTATTGATACTAATTTTCTCTTGAATTGAAAAATGTGTAAATTAAGTACAAATGAAAGGGCACGTGCAATGTCAGCAGATTTTTTTTTTTTTTTTTTTTTTTTTACCAGTATTTAAGCTCTTTAAACACCCATGGAAATGATCCATGAGAGCATCTTTATAAACAATATTATAATCCATTCATTTACTCATTCATTTTTTACCTTTTCGTGGATATAAAGCCACCGTTTTCAGGTGTAAATTCAAAACATGAATAAATAAGAAATACTTGTTTGAAGTGATTCGTCCATGAGTTATTATGGTCTTACAGAACCCACAATGCACCGTTGAGGAACCCTTTTTTCCATATGTGTGCTATAGGCTGGCGTGAGCGCGCATGTTAACGGTGAGTGGAGCCCCCATTCTCAAATGAGGGCTGCGCGCTCCCGCCGCAAGAGAAGTGAACGCGCTTGAGGGGCTGCGGTCCCATTGACGGTTCCGTCTCCCTGACAGCAGCATCAGCATCAGCGGCGGCGCTGGAAAACAAGAAGTCGCCGCCTCGCCCCGCAGCCACAGCCGGCCCACCGGACCGAGCCGAGACCTGAGCCACCTTCAGCGGACCCCCCTCTCCGCCTGGCCCGAAGGAAGGAAGCGAGATCCTCCTCCCGTGTGCCATCGTCCCGACCGACCGCCGGAGATATGGGCTCCCCGTAAAACGGAGGTGGTGGAGGGCAGAGGCGGGCGGGCGGGCGGTGGGAGGGGGGTGGGGGGAGAAGACGGAGCAGCAAGAGGGAGAAGGAGAGGCTGAAAACGGCAACCGGGAACCGAAGCGCTACCACCACCACTACCACTGTCACCGCTGCTACTACTACCGGAGCTAGCACCGACACTGCTGCCGCTGCCGCCGCCGCCCTGGGAGCCCCCCGCCGCCGCCATGGGAACTCCGCATCAGTCGCTCCAACCGCCGCTTTGTCCGTGGGCCATGTCGTGATCCGTGGGCTCCGCCAGCGGGTTTTCTATCCGTGATCCCGACCGAGGCGAGGAGGAGGAGGAGGAAGAGGAGGAGGAGGAGGAGGAGGGAGGGAAGGTGGTGGTGGTGGGGAAGATGTTCGCCTCGGTGGGCCCTCGGGGCGGCCCGCGCCCACCCGTCGCCCCGAACATCCCGGAGCCGGACCTGAGCCATCTGACGGAGGATGAGAGGAAGATCATCATGGCTGTGCTGGCTCGGCAACGGGAGGAAGAGGCGAAGGAGGAGGCCATGTTAAAGTAAGAGAAAGAGAGAGAGAGAGAGAGGAGAAAGATTGTGTGTGTGTGTGTGTGTGTGTGTGTGTGTGTGTGTGTGTGTGTGTGTGCGGTGTGTGCATGCGTGTGAGAGAGCGACTGGGCCTGGGCTATTTCCGTTCTGAAGAAGTCCATCCACCTCCGCTCTCTCTTATGGATAAAATGTTTCAGCAGCACTCCACTGTATCTGACCATGCATGCGTGTGTGTGTGTGTGTGTGTGTGTGTGTGTGTGTAGCTACATCCTGCAGGTCCCGCCACACAGAACTCACTCACTCACTCTCTCACAGGCCCTTACAGGCTACAGCTGTGTGCAGGGGAAAACATGCAGGGGTTTACATCCAGTTTGCTGATTCTCACTGCTCCTACAGTGACAGAGGTGCAGTGAGTGTGGTGGTGGGTCAGGTAGAAGTTGCTCAGGAGGGAGGAAGAAGAGGATGGTGGGAGGATGAAGGGGTGTGTCACCATGCCCCATCATCAGCAGCATCACACTCCACTTGGATGAAAAATAAGAACTAATTTCTCTGCTGCACTTGTCTCCCTAATGTCATCACTGCCATTCACACCAGGGCCTCAGTCAACTGGACGTAATCTGGAATATTTCATTTAGAGATGCAGCAGGAAAGTGCAGAACTCTCACTGAAGCCTGGCATTGCGAGTAGTAAAAGTAAAACCCTCCCTGTTGGCTTTTATCTGTGCAGCATCCATCTCAACAGCTGCTGTTCTCAGCTCTGGGGTGCGGTTGAGCCTTTCCCAGCCGTATGCACTGTATGTAGGCCAGTGCTTTTGCAACAGACATCACACAGGCTGTTGTAGAACCAGTAGGCCTGTAACAGGGGAAGAAAAGGTGCCTGTGTCATGTCATTTTGAATCAGGAGTGGCTTGTATCTACTGTGTGCGTCCACCACCTCCTCCTCCTCCTCCTCCTCCTCTATACCACCACCATACATGCATGGAGGAAAGTCTCCTCAGATTTATTTGCCACTGCGATCGGTGCAGAAATGAAGTCACATCCACCCCCTGCCAGAAAATGTATCAAGTTGAAATGATGCTTTTCTTACGTTTTCTGCATGGTCTGCATGGAGAAGCATGCATAGACGGGCAGATAGAAAGATAGACCGACCCACCTAAGCGAGGCGCTCCTAAAGCTTTACGTCCCTGTTCTATTTTAAGCCCTCTGTGCGGACTGATAGCCCAGCACTGGAACGGAAGATCGATTCATTGCATCTAAAGAGGGAAATGTCCAACATATAGCCCCGGCTCTAAGTGGCTATGCATCATTTTCAGTAATGTATTAGAAGCCGTGGACTCAGTCATGTTATGCTGTAGCGGCTGCAAATAAGGCAGGCTGTCAGCACATACATGTCTTAAACTATATTGGCTTCAGCACCATTTCCCCTCATCACTGTTTGGATGGAGATTGCCATAGCTAAGCGGTGTGTGTGTCTGTGTGTGTGTGTGTGTGTGTGTGTGTGTGTGTCTTTACGATTGGGTCTGCACCGAAAAGCTGCACTGGTTGACTAATACATGCATGCTGAGTGTACTAGCAGTAGGGTAGTGTGGGTTGTAATGCAGAGAGGCAGAGAATACACTACTGTTATGAGCATTTGAAGGTATGCTCACCATCAGCCTTGTTACTATCAAAGCATATAGAATCACAGTATATGGATGCATACGTCCCTGTTGGTATATAGCCATAGCAATGGTGATGTAATGTTAAATACGTTGTGTGTAAACTGGTATATGATAAAAATGAATAGCATTTGCAGGCAGAAAGATGGTTAACCTCCTCTACAATGCCGTATACCTTGTTTAAAAGCCTTAAGTGCTGTTACATAAATGGAAAGGTAAAGTACAGGAACATAGTACAGTAAAGCTCCTACCTACAGCAATATAACAGACAAGAGCATCAATGTGCAACGGGTAGCACCCCATCACTGTATTATAAGAGTCACACATACTCAAGGTATCTGTATTTTATTGATACAGTCAAGCACAGGTGATCAAATGTATTGACAGTTTGGCAGGTAGGTTAGCCCTCTTTGCTGCACTGAACTGATGAAACTCAGTGGAGGCAAATTCTCGCATTGCATTGCAATCACTTCATATCAGTTTTGCATGTCTTTGCCCATTAACTACGCGGGATGCAGCAATCCAACTTTTCCCTCCTGTTACTGTTTCTGATACCTCAACGCAGGGAATCTGCTAATACGGAGTAAGAATGCAATACCAGTGCTGGTCTTTTTCCCTAAAGTACATTACATGCTTGTGTGGCGCTGATAGGGATCATTTGTATGGAAGGTAACACGAGGCCAGGATTGCTCTAACACAAAAAATTGAATCAGGAGCCTGTAGTGAATGAATGTTGACTGACAATGGAAAGACAGAATTTTTATCATGATGCTGACTTTTTTTTTTTTTTTAAAGGTGAGTTAGTTTGATGAGGTCAGTACTGGTCAGATAGACAATCTGCTGGACGGGATTGGTTCATCCATACTGACTACAAATCACATCGATTTTACAGCACAGCTAACTCATCTGTAAAGCATATTCTAGAAATTTGAATACTGCAGTTTGAGACACCACCTGGCTTCCATTCATTTCAACGCAATATGAAAATCTATTATCAAGATCTTGAAAGTTGCTGGAATGTAGCAGGTAGGATTGGTAAGTCCCTTCAGCAGGTAATGCAGTATTCTTACTGGAGAATCCCGGTACAGTACAGCAAAGGATGGACAGAGTCCATGCGGAACAAAGAGATATCACCAGTCCTAATGTGCAGAAAGTGTCTCATAGTGAGAGGGGTACCCACAGCACTGACGATAAAAAGACATGTCTTCTGTTTTCGACAGCGTGGGTGTTGGCGGGGATTTCTCTCTTGAGTTCCCTCTGTGATCAAACTGATCAGAGCCCACTGTTCATGTTTATGGATGAGATGCTTTTGAATCACACTGCCACTGTGTCAGTGGACATATTGAAAACATGTCATTGTTGTCTGAGGCCTAAAGGTATCCCCAACACTGCAGTGAGCGTCTAAATGAGCATTCAAACTGGTTTCGTTTGTGTCCGGAGCGTTTGCTTTTTTTGGTTTGGTCCTCTGAGCGCAGTGTCATTCAAGCTCAGGTGACACAGCTGTACCGAGTCAGCTAAAAATGCAAACCTCTATGCTTTTAAAACGGAACTCGACAATTGATTAGGAGCGAGAACATGATCAGACCCAAACAGAGAAAACAACTTTAAAACATCAGTTTTTATGAGAATATGAAAGAAAAATATTGACATTTGAAAGCTAGCAGTTACCCAGAGGGAAGCCTAGCATAACAAAGCCTGGAGCCTGGAGTGATGCTCATGTTTTAATTGACATGAACACGTGAAGAAGAAATGTTCAGGATGCTCTGCTGTTTGGCAGGATGACAGGTAACGTGTGTCCAAAAACAACTACCGACTTCTGTTCCAAGCTGTTGTTTTTTGTAAGTTAACTGAAACCAAAGAGAGACCTGTCCTAACACTGCTGTCCTAACCTTCGTGTGTTTCAGAGAAGAGAAGCCTATCCAAGCAAGAACGGTGAACCTGGTTGGGCAGAAGAAACCTCCGCAGCAAAACGACGTCCGGTGAGTGGCAGCAGTTATTCAACCACCAACTCATTATCAACTTGTCCATGAGGAATTAGAGTGGCCTAAAATGAGTTTAAAATAGGTGTTATTGTTTGCTTTTGCATCACTTTAACTCCATTCACCCCAGTGGCCTGAAACAACCTCCAGTGAAGAGCTGGCAGGCTGTCCTTATTTCTCACATTCATGTTTAGAAGTCTGTTTTACACCTTGGATGAGTCAACCACATCAATATGAACTCATGTTTTGGTGATATTATTATGCAATTTGTATAATACTTTAAATGGAGAGGCATAGCACAAGCACCTCATTTAGACTCTCTGATTTATATTTAGGAAATATTTTCTTAACTTGGTGTCACTGAAAATACATCTTCGAAAATGCTGCACACTTCTTTACCTTCTATGTGACTTCCATCCAGTTGCTGTCTGTTGTCTGTCAGACAGCAACTGCACAGCTTCTGCTACAAAGATGGCCTCACTAATTGTGATAAGTCTAGTCCAGATCCTGTTGAGCCATTAAAGACAAGCTGATGTTGTCGTCCTCCTCTGTAGATTAGGCTGGACTCAGATGCTCTGGGTGTCTCACAGTTTGCTCAGCTCTGTTGCTGGTCTGGAGGAATGACTTCTATCCGTGTGTGTGGGTGTGTGTGTGTGTGTGTGTTTGTGACATGTTTCAGCTCAACTTCTTCTTCACTTCCAATTCCTGTATGTGGAGTTTACATGAGCTTTTGAAAACAGATGAGCAATGCATGACTTCTGATTACACTGAGCAGCATAGCAAATAGTTAACCAGTTCTGTTTGCCCTGAGTGAACCCAAACATAATAATAACTGCTGCTGATCATATGAGTCTGCTGTTTTCTGGTCCTAGTGCAGTTGATACTGGATGTTAATTCATACTATTCAGTTGACTTTTATCTCCAGCAATTTATTGACAACTCCAGATTGAGTATGTGGTGTAGCAGTGCTAGCAGGCTAACTACTGTGGCAAGACAGCTAACCATATGCTAGCTGGTTGGGAGCTTGCTAGCTAGCTGGCTAATAGCTCGCTTGATTGCTAACTTAGCTATTTGTAACACTGACTCCTGTCTCTTAACTCTCTGCAAACCATGTATTTATTTTGGTATACTCGGGAAGAGCAGGGTTACCTAAAAAGGAAACTGCTAATAAGCTAATAGCTTCCTTTTTCGTACTTCAGCTCTCTTATCCCTCACAATTGGTCAATGGCGCACGTCCATTAAAACAGTGCTCGTCATGAAAGATAAGCTGTTTAAAATGTTTTTGTTCTTCATTTTCAATGTTTCCCTCACTTCATACGTGAGCTACAGCAAGCTAAGCAGCTATCAACAGAAGATACTGAACAACAGATGATTCAGTCTAAGAGAACCTGAAGCTAGCTAAATGTTTTCATGGCACACCCACAAAAATGTACTTAACATTTAGGTTACCCTCATCCATCACCCATCCCCAGGTTTTCCTTCTTTTCATCAGACTACAATAATGGACTTTTTCAAGCCAACAGTGTCACAGAGTAGGAGGGATTATATTGGTCATCCAAGGTTGTGAGAGTAAAAACTCATTCATTTTCTGTGAGGGGACAAGCTGTTTCAGCATTTGGATGGGCACCAGTCGAATCATTAGTTAAAAGGGATTGATCAGAAGTCAGGGACTGTACACAGTCTGTAGCAGAGAAGTCAAGACGTTCCAAACAGCATTGCGCTAACACACATCTGATTACAGAGGCTAACATGTGGCAGTTTGTGACCAGTTGTGAAGACACTGCAATCTGAATCTTGTCACAGCATGTCAGATGACTGTAACATATACAGTATATATTAGCATTGGACGATTGGACGAATATATTGGCTATCAGCGATTGACCAAGATGGTGTTACTGCATCCAACGTTCTTCAGCACATTACACATTCATTCCTTCCATGTTTCTACCTTTCATAATAAAAGTCTTACACTCGTTCACTGTGTAACTGCTCAGCAGTGGGACGTTAAACTCACTCCAAACATTTCACTTTCAACAGGCAAGTCATTAAAATAGCTTACAAAATGTATAAGAATATTTCCGTTGTTGATATTTTGTAAGTTTATTTTATCGGGGAATGGAATGTTTCTGTCTCTTTGCAAACTTAGAGGTTAGCTTTTGCTGGAAGAACACTTTCCATCTCGTCCCCAATTAGTGGGAATGGGATGCTTGATGGGTTGGTCAGGAGCGATTCTTTATCATGTCTCAGCTCAGTGATCATATTTCCGTCACTGCTGTGCATGTGTGTGTGTGTGTGTGTGTGTGTGTGTGTGTGTGTGTGTGTGTGTGTGTCTGGTTATTTGATCAGTGGTTGTTAATACAGACTTGAATTGCAAACGTTACTTGAAACAGACTGTCGTTTTCTCTCTTTGATGTTATATGAGCGTCTCCATCCCCCCTGGCTTATTTGCACGTTGAAATGCCAGTTTCTGTGCATTTCTGTTCGCAGTGACTTCTGCAGCCAGTAATGTCTTTTTTTTTCTGCCACACAATGATCAAAGGATAAAGCTTGTTTATGCTCTATCTGTGTGCACTGTATGTGTGTGTTGGAGTATGTGTGTGTTGTTGGATCAGAGTGAAGTGGGATTACAGAGTAAGTCAGCTGGAGCACATCTGCTTCTCTGAGGAATCCCACAATATGGCCCCTATTTCTAACATTATACAATCTGTGCCTCTCCGGTCAGTATTCCCCGCGTTATTCACCAGACGTTACAGTCAGTATTCCAACAGTGTTCTTTATGCCGTGGCCTTTGAACTGGAACAGAGATAACATCATGTCTATAGAGGGATTTTAATGCAAACCACACCAAACCAGGAGAGCTGTTGAGCTCTTTGAGGCACATTTATGACACTGGGCTGTGACTTAGCCAGAATTTGGAGTGAAAACAGTAGTGTTCTAAAAAAAAAAAGCCCATGTTAGCGGTGTGTTTTCCAGGTTTATTTGTTTTTTTCCCGAACCTTTTGCATGGATACCCCTGCTTTGCTTACACAGTGGTCAGGCAGTGCTCATGTTTCTCTGAACCTGGTCTCACAATGTTGCTTCAGTGATATCAGCTAAACCCTAAACACATGGTATAAGCAGGAGGTGAAAGCAATGAAATGGATTTAGCCTTTTACTTTATTGTCATTGATTAGCTTTTGTGCTGTGTCAGTAATTTTAGGGAAGTATCTTTTGACTGATACATTTTTAAGCTGTCTGTTTGCAGGAGAGGACAGCTTCATTATATCCTCATCAAATGTTCTGTCATGACAGAGAAATTCTAATTTATAATGCGCAGCTGACACATAGTTTAAATGTATGGTAGTAGCTTTTAACATTGCTCAAACACTTTTGTGGAAACAGAATTACTGGTCGTTATCTTGCTTGTTTGTTAGTAATGCTGATTAGCTGGCTAGATAACAGTGAGAGAAGGTTTGACTTGTTATTGTTGGTATCTGGTGAAACACGAAGCTGGTCATCTACTGACCAGTAAGTTTGCATTGTTAGCTGGAAATGTGCAAGCTGATAGACTTAATCAACATTTCTTAATATCAGTGTATCACTCGGTCATCCCTGTGCTCATTTCAGTAAATAAAAAAAAAAAGCTCAGGGAAACCCTGGATGGCAGACATTAACTGTTCAATGTGTATTTCTGAAGGCAGAATGTTTATTCACACAATCATTGTAACGTCTGTAGGAAATAAAGTGGGCAGGGAAACCTGGCTGCTGATGGTCGGTTCCTGCCAAACGTTTGTCAGGTTGATCGGCTCAGTAGAGACAGAACGGACTTCTGGTGAGCTGTTGATTGAGCTGCTGGTAATCTGAAAGCACTGTAAGAGAAAGTGGGCTTGTTTTAAACTTGTGTGCTTTTCAGTTAATCTCTCAGGGTTTTAAAACTTTTAATAAGCCCGTGAGTTGTAAAAGTTTCTTAGTCTGTAGGGGAACATGTAATCCTTGGGCTGTAGTTAATCACCATATGCAAGGCTTTCAAATGATAAAATCACTCTATCACAATACAGTATGTGGTAGTAATGACATTGTGTTCTTGAATGCATTTTTAAATTAGCATTTTTTGCTATGCACTCCATGGTTATTATTCACCATTGAGAGTTCTTACGTTAATGCAGTATTTTTGCATACCAGTGTTGCATTTGAGTTTAACTAACGGTTGTGAGTTTACTCCGTGGAGCAATGCACACAGAAATGTGGCAGTACAATCTTCATAATACAATATATCAATGATAGATCATTTACAAATGACATGTAACAAGACTGTAGTCATAACATGAGCTTTTCTTCAGTTTTGCTCTGCTGCGACAGACTTTTCAGGTCTGGTCAGATTTTGGCAAAGCGCCATCACTTATTACATGCATGGGATGTTTCAGTCCTCGCTCCACCCCTGTGCCTCCCTCCAACCACCCACGTCTGCACAGTGAACCCCACGCTTCTGAAAAGGCAGCATGCATGTACTGCAGCGTGAGGGTGTTTACACTTCACATCACTGAACGTGATGTGGCCAGGTGTCCCCTGATAGCGGGGCACCATGGCGATGGCCCAGCAGCCCCGTAGTAACCTTTGTGACCCCTGGGATTGGTGAGGAGTCACTTCCTCACTCTCTTCAGGGATTGGCTGTTATCCTGGTCTTCCCATGAGTCTCTGCTCCAGTGGGGACTGGGGAGGGACACACTCTCAGTTACATTTCTGCATGTTTGAGAGCGTTGTGTCTTTACTGGATAAGACAAATCAAAGCCATGCATTTCTTTATTTCTTCTTTTTTTTCTGAACTGGATTTTTTTGTATAATCCGTGGGATGGAATGGGAGTTAGTTTATGAGTATACATTTAAGGTTTTTGCTTAACTTGCATCTTACTTAAAAAAATAGTGACCTTAAATATTAAACATGGTGCTCACCTCAGTGTGAGTGCTGTGAACATGGCCATATTGTATTGAAGTCTGATGGCGCAAACATGAGCAGTTGGACGATTACACAGATTTTAAGCAAAACCTCAGAATGGCCAAACTTGAAGAAAAACAAAGGTGAACGCTAACATTAATACCCAAACCATCTGTTGTAAACATCCATTACAGTTTAAAGGTTCAGTATGTTTGCTGTGTTATCTGACCTCGTCTAAAGGTAATGGCGTTCGTACTCGGGTGGAACACCTGCCACCGTGGTCATGAGTTACACTTTTATCATAACCACAACTATGAAAATAAGACAGATGAGCCCAAACTATCCTTTAAGAGCTTTGTCAGACAATGAGGCTGCTCAACTCAGTTTAGAGACACATGGATGTCATGGATGTAAAACACCCTGCAGTTTCTGACCACCATCCCCCAACAGCACTTTGGAAGAGCTTTTTTTTGGTAATTTGAAACACATAGTGCCATAACCTGAAAAAATCATTCACAATTTATCTTAACAATCTCGGAGTTGGCCAGTCACCTACGCTGTTCTTTTAAAATAACTGGCCATGGTCCAGCTGCTCACATATTTTTTCATCTTGGTTTGCGTGAAAAAGTAAGTTATTGGCAGATATTTGAAGCCCATACTCTTTCAGGGTTTACTGACCAGGCGCAAGAATATTGTTCTTTGCTCAAATTTGAGTGGAAACCATCTATTGAGCGATACCAGACAAAGGTGACCTTGTTTTCTACCCCAGTGAACACCTTACGGACAGCTGCAGCATTGGACAAACATGCCAGATGGGAGCAATGTGTTAAAAAACATACAACCATTTCCTCACATGTCTCCAGTCTATATCACACAAATAATCAGTGTGCATTCTGATAAACCAGTGAATGCACCGCTCGTCAAAGGTGTACATGCACAGGCAACACGAGTGCTCCTCTTCAACTAGAACTCTTAGGACAGAAAATTGCAGTTTGATTTTACAGTAAATGTCAGGATCGAAGTGATGTAAATTGACACCTTGATACAAAAGAGATTAAAAATACATCTAATAGGGTGCTTTTGTCATTTCTTTTAAAGAGTGCATCCCCCTCAGACCGAGCTCTGCATGTGTGGGTACATGGCAATGTGTGAATATGCGCTCTGTGTGTGAATCCGATTGTTTGTGTCGAGGAGTGTGTGGGTATCTGTGTGTGTGTATACATGCTGTGTGTGTCTGTGTGTGTGCATGCTGTGTCTATGTGTGTTTGTGCTGCCTGGCTGTGTATGGCTTTGCCAGGCCATATGGAGCGCTGTCTGGGGAGCACACTACCCACTTAGCTCTGCTGTTGGCTCTGGTGCTCTCTCCATCTGTCCCTCCTCTCTCTCCTTCCATCCCACCCTCTCTCCCTTTCTCTCTTTTTCTTCTCATCTTTATCTTTTGTTCTGTTTGTCTTTTATTTCTTTTCTTTTTCTTTTTTTTTGGAACTTGATCTCTTTCTCTCAGCCTCTTTCCCTCAATCTTCTACACTTTGGGCTTTATCTCATCTCAGATGTAATCCAAAAATAGTCTTCTTTAGGTATTTGTCCAATTACGTACAAGTGTGTGTGTGTTTTTATGTTATTGTGTGCACTTCACTAATAAGGTGCCTGTGACAGAGCGCCTTCTCCAGCACGCTTCTTCTCACTTTTTATATCTATTTGGTGGTAAATGCTTGTGCAGCAACCACTGAGCTCTTCAACACCCACTTAGCTGAGAATGGTAATGAGGTTCAGAGCTTGACCGACACAGCAGAGCTGGTGAGCACCCTCCTATGGGCCCCAGACTGTTGCTGGTCCTTTTATTCAAAGGCCAGGTTGGGAGCCTGGAGCCAGTAATCGATGAAATGACCGGTGAGGGGTCTGTTGTTGTTGACTCATTGACAACAACTGGTAACACAGTACATGTTTCGACTCCACCCCAGCTTCCCTGCACCCAGGTGACATACTGAGTACCCACAGTTCCTTGAAAAATCGTGAACAGTCTTTAATTGTGTTAAGCTGTATCTTTATATTATATAATTCTAATCATTCTATCGTTATATTTTAGGCGTTGTTATTTATATTCTATTTTATTTGAAACACTGTGGATAAGGATTTACAAGGCATCATACATGCAGCAGCACATAGTGTGCTAATCAACATGCACTGAAGTGCATTGGGATCAATTATATGGGCATTATAAGCACTGAGCTTGTGGTAAACTAGGGAGTGGTGATGGTGAGCATTGTAAAACAGAAATAACTCGAGGATAGAAGAACTATGCTTTGCCTCGAGAAGGTCTGAAATGAACTGTGAATACTATGATGCTGCCATGGAAAGTGTGATTCTTTCAAACACCAAAGCAAAAGATGTGTCTAAATCTCTGAAGGTGTGTTCAGAATGAAGGCTAAGAAGAGTTTTGCCTTTGCCAGATTTGATCACTCGTGGGTTTCTGCCGTCTTTGTCGTCCTCAAACAGCTAATGCACCAACTGTACAGACACTAGCAAGTTAGCTTGCAAAGTACGCACCAACTGTGTGTTTGCGTGACAGCTTAGCTGCTGACTGATCAGGAACTCCAGTCCTGTCTGTTTAGTCTGGGCTCTGTATGTTTGTGAAGTGAAAGCCTGTAGATTTGATGACGTTTCACTGAAGCTGAAGTATTTTCATCTTTCCCGGACTTAATTCCCACCACAAAAAAAGTTTATTTGTGAGTACCCCTGTTTTTGCATGCACTCATGCTTCCTCTAAACCACACTTTTTGTTCAGTCTGATCACACGGGTTACATTGAATTTTAAGTCACTTTTATTCAAACTACAAACTACACACCAATGATACTGTCTCCATTGCACAACCTGTTACCTGGGCTATTGCTGGGCTAATGCACTACTGAACAGCTGATCACGACATTCATTTGACTCTGTAGATGGAAAAAATGGAAAAGATAAAGGTAAAGCCGTCATTGTAAACTGCCCGCTAAAGCACCTCAAATGAGTAAAGCAACATCAGTTCTGAAATGTACGTTAGGATCAGGCTACGCTGGTTGAAATAACTGTGATCAGTGTGGTGTGTTTACTGAAAAAACTAGATCAGAAACTGGATAATTCATATCTCCATCTTGTCATTGGATGGCTGCACGTGCTTCCTTTAACACAGTATGCTGGGCAGTACCTGTCTCGTTCTTAGCTTGTGTACAAGAATGTTGCAGATATGCTTTCCAAATGTGTCTAAATGGCAGTGTACAAACCAAATGACAACTTGAATGAAGGAGTGTTCCACAGTCTATAACAGTCAATCACAGAACTACATCTCTGTTGTCTCTGCGGTTGACTGTAAAGACAGTATGCTCTATTCATCAGGGGGCCTCTTTGGTTGAGTCATGTCGGTTAAAAATAAACATGCAAATCGGAACATGTTCCATGTCAGTCCTTGCTTAAAAAAATAACATCGGACCCCTCTCTCACACCCGCTCTGCAAAGCTGCACTCTTAATCATACAACCTGTCATTTTCTGGCTTACTTTCAGCGCCAGTTTGCCTAAAATCAGTTGGATGAAACCTTATTTGAAAGCAGTTTTTTTGAAGTTTGATTAAAATGCCCATTCATGGTCTTGGGAAGACCAGACAAACAATGTTTTTTAATGATTTTATATATTTTTTTTTAGCTAAGACTAGACTAAAATGTCAAGTGTTGAGGTTGACATTGCACAGTTCAACAGCCTTTCTCAGCTCATGCCTTACACTCTGAGTAAAAACACTTTGATTATGCTTCTTTTGGAAGCCTTTTCTCAATTGCTCCATGTTTTTGTGGTGTTTAAGTTACTGCTGGAGAGACAGAGGCAGGCCAGTGATGATATTAGCCTTCAGAATCATTTTAAATGATATTTCGAATGACACTTCTCCTGATAGAAAGACGAGCACCATTTCAAAAGAACATGGGAGGCACACAAGAGAGCTAGGAAGAGAGAATGAGTGAGAAACGGAGAGAAAGAGTGAGGATGAGGAGGAAGCGGTTGGAAAGGCAGTCAGGGAAGTGCATCCAGAGAAAGAGAAGGAAGGACGAGGTGAGAAGAGTAAAGGAGGAAGGAGGAGAAGAACAGGAGGCGCATAGGAGAGAGCTGGTTTGTAAGAAACATCACATACACTCATACTGTATTAAACCACAACAGTCTATTCTGGCATGAATCATCACTTTTCTTCAGTGCTGGGATTTCCTGAAAACCTAATCTGCTCTTCTTTACTGTAATTTCGAACCAAAACTTTCAGTACCAACACTTTAACAGACTACATAGCTGGAGACAAATTAGCAAGCGCTGATGGCTGACAAGATGAATATTAACTCGCCTCTCGTCTCCAGTAAGTTGTTAATACATCAAAAACTGGAAGGGAATAAGAGAGAGTGTGATATAAGAAAATGATGGGAGGATAGAAGGAGGGATGGAGGGAGTGGGGGAGGTGAGAGTACAGCCGAACAGCTCAGCATGGTGAGGTCTGTGACGGAAGTGAGGGAGGGGAAGGGACGGAGGAGGAACAACAGAGCTTGGCACAGATAGAGCAAACTAGAGAGCGAGAGATTCTCCATGTCCCTGCTGCCATATGGTGAGCAGCCAGGCCACAGCACAGCACATACATGCTCTGATGGAGAGGTAAGCACAGAAGAAGGCTCGTATTGTGGAAACATTTGAACATTCAGAATAAACTCAATAAATATATTTTTAGATTTTTTTTATTGAGCACGTATAACTTCTTTTAAAATATGCCCGGTGCTAGATTCTGCTGCCACGGCCAAGGTAAAGGATAGAAGCCATGCCATTAAACGATCCTTTCATGGTACCTAGACAATGTAAAATGAGTGTTCTGTTCCATCAGCCAACCTAAATGTCACCATGAGGACCAAGGCTGGATTACCAAGAGAACAACGCCCAGATCCTCCTTCCCAGAGACTCCAGGTTTACCGTGTGTCAGTTAGTTTGTGATCATTCAGAGTGGCTATAATCAATATTTCTATATCAACAGTGGATCACAGGACTGCTTACATGTGAAAAGGGTTTGTCGTTGTGACAAATGGTTCTGCGGTGCTTTGCCTTTAGATAAGATAAGATAAAACTTTATTGATCCCATGCCGGGGAAATTGGTCAATGGCAAAACATCCAAAAGAGTTCCAGGACATTTTAAAGTGTAAAATGACAGTGTGAGGCTGAGGCCTAGCCAGCATTGTCCTCTTATGGATCCTCTTGTGAGTATTCTGACCCTGACCAGGATGTGTCCCTCCACTGAGGCTCAGCAAGGAAACGCTGTAAGCACAAAGAGGTAACTGCATACTGAAAGGACCGTAACGTTTAGGCACACCTACGTGATCTGGATCATTGAGCGTCGGCTGAACCGAAGAACACATTTTTACACAGGGGACTGTTTCTGTGCATGAGCCACGTGAGAACTGTATAAAGATACACTGAAGACTTAAACTTTACATGAGAAGCTGAGCAGTGTTTTGACACAAAGATAAAATTTTGAGATCTATCTCTAGGTTCCACTGGGAAAATACTTACAGGTACGTGGCCTATGTATCATATACAGACACACATTATGAAGATTTCCTATTTTTCTATTACAAAATACTGTTTTTCACACACTGTCCTGGATATTTACCAGCAAAACTGACCCACTACTTTAATTGCAAGGCTAAAATCTTAATCACATAGTGTTACAAATCATAGTGTCTTGAAAATCTGAAAAACTTATCTCTTTTAATGCTGATCATTTGGTCGGTAATTGCAGTAAAAACTGAAAAGTTATTTTGTCTTCATCCAGTAAGACTAAAGGTGTCTTCATTCCCTTTGTGCATGTTGTTCTTATTTTAGGAACCATGATGTTGACTCTAAATGAACCCAAAATGTGTTTCAGTCTTATTAAAGTTTTATTTTGGCAGAATTAAAGCTTTTCTCTCTCACCTGTGGTGCCTTAAAAAACTGCTTTTTAACATGAGTTTGATGCAACCTAACACAATGTATACGACCAGTTTCATAATCCCCAGATTCTTATCATTTTATAAAGGTGATAAACTCTTTTCTGCAAATAATAAGGTGTTAAAGTGAGTGTGGGTGGATCTCACTGCATGCAAACACATTCCTTTTCTGTATGCGCATGCACACACACACACAGACGCACACACACATACACCCAGTTGCTGCAAACCGGAAGCCCATTTCTAATTCTGGCATGCATTTTACCTTCCATTCAATTTCACAAATAGCATGAGAGGGAGGAAACTTTTTAATGCTTGTCTATTATAGGACACAGAATGAGCTCCAATCAATCTTGCAGATGACTCCTCCACAGTAAGAGTGTGTGTGTGTGTGTGTGTGTGTGTGTGTGTGTGTGTGTGTGTGTGTGTGTGTGTGTGTGTGTGCTTGTGTGTGGGGACTGGATTAAAGACAGCAGTGAGAGAGAGTTGTGGCGAGCTAGAGAGGATGCTGAGAGGGAGACAGGTTGGAGAAAGAGTTGCAGAGAATGAAACTTTGACTTTGAAGGTCTTCACTTAAACATCTCACGACAGAGCGGAGTAACAAGGGACCAAATTTACTTTAAAAATAAGTGTTGGAGAGTAAATGAGAATGAGACAGAGAGAGTTGGAGTGCTTAATTTCTAAATGGCCGCGAGGTGATTTTCTCTGACACTGACTCATTGTTATTTGATTCATGTCTGCCTGCTTTTTGAATATCGATCCAGGAACTGGAGGAGTGACTCATACTCGGCCATAGAGGCCTGAGTCACTACAGGAAAAGAGTCAAAGCTGGCTCCCAATCCCAACCTGATGCCACCCTGCTTTATGAAAGCCCAAGAGTGGAGCAGCCAGTGCCAACGTTTGGCTTAGCAGCAGTAATGACGCTCAAGGACAGCAGGACTCAGCTATTTTATCTGCCTTATTTTTGGACGCATCTACTGTATGTCAAGCAGGGGGTCTGAAACTTTTTGGAGTTGTTTAACTGAAATTTTAAGCTTTTAGTGAGGATTCAGGCTCTGGGAGAGAGTGGTCCAAAGCCATTTTGGGAAGCAATTCTGGAAAGTGAAAGAGTGCTTTGCCTGCAGAAATAACTGGGAGCTCATCAGAAGCAGGTGAGAGTGAGAAGGCACACAATGACCATTTTTGGTTCCAACTTGCACTAACTTTAATCGAAACTAACTTTAATCTTCATTAAATCTGAATATTTTAAAATATTGAGTATTGGTTTGTCGAAAGTAAAAATGCAGCAAAGTGGGGCTGCTGCAGAGAGGAGGGTCCCCACGAACAGAGGTACCATTTCATGGAATGCACTCAAACAATAAGGCTGCTGTTATTCTGTATTTCTCTTACAGTCAACAAATCCCATGATATGCCTCAAACCTGCTGGTTCCTAATGAAGATGTAAATATTTAAAACCAGGTCAAAAATACATAGCTTCATCAAAAATGAAAAGAAAAGTGAGTCAGTGAATTGGTCAGGGAACTATTTTCAGCCAGGGATTGATACACTGTTGGTGTGCTTGTGGCCCTCTGGTGCCCCAGAGGCCCCGGTTTCACTGTGAGCCAATTAGTTTGTGAAACCTAAACTTAAATAAATGAATGGTTTGTTTGGTAACACACTGAGCAAAAACAGAAATGAAATGATGAGGAACTTAAGCTTCATCTCTTTCAGTGCTTGTGCATATAGCCTATTTACAATGAATCAGTGGCATGACAAAATATTCAAAACTAACTGACACACTACAAACACAAGGCAGCTAGTGATGTCTGCCAGCTGACCTGACGGGCACTGAAGGGGCCACGGCTCATTTTTGCCCTGGGACCCGGTGGTAGATTAATCTGGCCCAAGCTAGTATTTATGACAGCAGGATGTATGATTAACTCAAAATAAACTACAGAGCGTGTGTTTGTGGGTACACGACTCCCAGTGCAACGCCGTGGCTCATTGATGTGTTTTCAATAGTGGAATAGTTTAATGGAGCTCTATGGCACAGAGGAATGCAGGATTGGACGACACACACACACACACAGTGCTGAGATTGTTGGTTTTGATCCTTTCATAAGATTTGTTACCAATTAGAAAGAGGAAGGATAACACCAGCCTTAGCCTTCACGGAGCTGTGTGTGTGTGTGTGTGTGTGTGTGTGTGTGTGTGTGTGTGTGTGTGTGTGTGTTTGTGTCACTGTGGCTATGTATTCCTCACATTGTGGGGACATAAATCCATTTACACAGTCACATTGTGGGGACTCACCTGCCTTATAGGGTCAAAATGCCAGTCCTCATATAAATCATGAAATTTTAGGGTGAAGATTCAGGTTAAGGTTGGGGTTAGCTAAGAAGTGCTTGTGGTTATCGTTAGGGTAAGTCTCCAGGAAATGAATGTAAGTCTATGTAATGTCCCCATATAAAACACGACCGTGTGTGTGTGTGTGTGTGTGTGTGTGTGTGTGTGTGTGCATAATGTAATTGCATGTCAGATTGATGAAAGGGCTAACTGTAGTTCCTGCAACACACACGCTTGCTCGCTCTCTCTCTCTCTCTCTCTTTCACACACACACACGCGTGTTCAGGTGACCAGGTGAAAAGGTCAGCGACCTGTATAAACACCTTTTCCAACTCTCCATCAAACTGTAATCATCAGTGAAATGGAGAGAAGAATTTATGGGCTGCTTTTGCTTTCCAGTGAAATTTTCATTCAGGTTTGAATCTCCATTCCTCAGCATGCAGACTGTGGCTCTGTCAGCACGTTCAAAATGTAACCATGCTAATGTCATAGGATAAAATGGTACAATGCCAACAAGTGATAGATCGAATAAGAGGTTGTGCATGTGTTTGTATGTGTGTGTGTGCGTGTGTGTCCTCTCTGTTTGCCCTTGCCAGGTAAAAGCCCCTGTGCTGTCCAGCTTTGAGTTACAGTGCGTTGTAGCATCTGTCACAGTGCTATAAAGTTAGTCCAGAAGCTCCTCCCTGCCTCTCCTCCCCCTCCACCCTCCATCCCTCCTCACCCTTTCCACTTGTCTTCTTTGCTCTTCCTGCCCTCAAACTTAAGTACTGCCCGTGTGCCAGAGCCTGATATATCTTATTCCTCATTGCCACACAGCTCCATAGTTGTTCAGAAACTATAAAAAAAACCCATCAGTGAGCCTCAATTTTAGACTGAGTGACATGTTTCATCACTACCACAACACAACATCACATCACTTCATCACGACACATGCACACACTAGAGGCTATTTTGATTCAGTTCTGCTGCTGGAAATACCAACTCAAACACTAAATATGTATTAATCCCCAGCTGAAAATAGTCCCCAACAAGTGCAGTTTCCTCCTGTTTCAGTCGCGTTTGCTAAAAACTACAATCTCCAGCTGTTTTAGGAAATGACTGAGCCTTTTTTAAAATAGAAAACTACACACTTGTGACCAATTCTTTAGGTTTTACATCTTCAGTTGGAACCAGTGTGCTTTTAGTGGAATTTGTTGACAGTAATAAAAGTATGGAACAACACCAGCCTAAATGTTTGAATGAAATGACAAAAACTTGCAATGCTATGTGATGATTTCCAAGAATTTTCAGTTGTCAGTGTATATAGAGACACATCACTCCACTTTCATTCACAAAATGTCATTAAAAAGACAGTTTGTGTGGAAAAATGCCACCATCTACCTCCACTGGCAGATCAGTTTGCTTTCTTTAAGAAACATAACGTTATAGTAAACAGCTTGTTAAGATGGATGCTCTTCAGTTCTCTGATGTAATTTAATTTGCATATTCACAGTGACAGTGCTCAAGTTTCTCTATAGTTGACCTCTACACAGCAAAAAATCCCTCTCTTGGCCAAAAAATTCAGCTCTTTGTGAGTTTAAAGAGTGTTTTTCCCCCTAAAAAGTTAGCAAAAGACAGATCCTTATCCTTATAGAAACACAATGTCTACTTTATTAAATAAAATCCTCGAGAGAGGTTGATATACTTTGGAAATAAGTGAAATGATCTCAACTCATTTTTCCACTTTCATTAAGAAAAATAGGATTTTACCTCCCAGTTCCAAGCTAAATGAGGGATCCTTTTTGCAGTGTGTATCTTGTTTATGTAATCCAATTTAATTCCCATTCTCAGGGACAAAGCTCGGGTTTCTCTCTGTGTGTGGAGTCAGAGTGCAGAGCTTGTTAGTGCTGCGCGGCTTAATTAGGAGACACTTTATGTTAATGCAGTTCCCTGCTGTGAATCATGGACATTTGAGTAAAATATGTATATATGCACCTGCACGCACACACACACACACACACACACACACACACATACATGGGGTGTATTTTTATGTTGTTCACATAAAGACATGGGGTGTTTTGATGAAACGGTGGAGTTTGTGTGTGTTTGCACAGAGGAGTGGAGCATTTATTCTGACTTTGCTTTAACCTTGTGTCTCACTGCATTTGAATATGGATATTTTACTGCGCTTTCTTAATGAGGTTGCTATCTGTTTCTCCGTCACACTGTACATTTCTCTCTGATCTCTCTCGCTGCCTGTGTCTCTGCCTCTCTTTCCCTTCCTTCGCTCCATCATCCGCCCTGTCTCGTTCTCATAATGATCTGCCACCCCCCCCCCCCCCCCCCCCCCCTTCCCAACACTGTTATTTGACAAAGTAAAGATTTTTTTTCTCACCTGCAAGACAGAATTTGATGGCTTGTTGTGGTTGACTGATTTGTGGGGACGTACACGATATATTTTCTGCTCTTCTTCTCCTCCTTGTTTGTTTGTACAGTATGCTCTACTTTGCCACATTCATTACAACACACACACACACACACACACACACACACACACACACACACGTTAGGTTTTCATCACTTTTGGGGACATTACAGGGACCTCATTTCCTGGAGACTAACCCTAACCCTAACCACCACTACATATTCACTCATACACAGACGCACGCACACACACACACACACACCAGGGTAACTCACCACATTCATCCATTCATCGATCCTCCATTGCCTACCTGGTTTCTGTTGAGTGAGGAAGAGATGGACCCCAGATGATCCATGAATCCACTGTGACTGTGCGATATGATTAAAATCTCATATCACGATATCGCACATTTTCTGCTAACGGTGAAGCAGCATGTTGAAAGGCTCGACGCTCAGCTTGGCTGTCACGATGGTAGCTGTTTTCCAGCCTTTGCGTTTCAAGACTGAAAACTGTACTGTACTTTACTTTAGCTGCTGGCCTTTATTTGAATCCAGCTCGTATTAGAGACATAACTTTTCTGTAATTTTCCTAGAAAGAATAATTTATCACATTTCCTGTAAGACGTCTCCTTGTTTTCAGATCTGCTCTCATTTGAATTTGCTGTTGATGCTCTTTGCTCTTCTAAACTTTTTCATTCCTTATCTGTTGTCTTGATAAATTCAGTATAATATATATTTCCATAGCACTTATTGCTTCAGTATATAGGCCAACTGCAGCACAGTTACACCATACTATGCTCTGCACAGCACTCTGCTACTCTGAGTTTCCCTTTCTAACAGAATTACTGTTGTCATTGAATAATTGTTTGCGCTCAACTCTATTTTACAGTCAGTGCAACTAAACAATTCCTGCACACACAATCAGTGGCCACTTTATTTTGTATATCTGTAATATCTGATACAAACCAATACAACAGCTCAGCCTTAAACTCTACCTTTACAAAGATATCAATGTTCATTTTGTATTGACCCTGCCAGAGAGGCATTCATTTAACTCTGTGTTTGTCATTTAGGTTGTGGTGTGCAGTGATGTTGTACTGGACTGCATTATATCAAGATGTCTGTGTCAGTGACAGACATACAGTTGAATTATCACCTCTCTTACAGTGTCAGCAAACCTTGAACATACTGAGCTTCATAAATGTAGAAATTGTGGCAAATTTGTTACATATGATCGCATTACATTGTAAAGGAGTAAAAGTGGCCAGGCAGTGAACGTTTCATATTAAAAGCTTTCCAGAAGCTCAGAGGACTCAGTCGCTCTCTTTCCTGGTTGGCTTTTCATATAAATGTCGGCCAGAATTTTCATATATGGAGTTCAAAAAAGTGACAGTGGAAAGATGAGTGAATGAAGATGGATGGACGTAGTACTAAATTTATCATTTGATCTGTAATTCCACTACCCCTCAGAACCTTAACTGGCTCTTCCTGGTGGCTGGTCTTTATTTGTTTGTGCAGAGCAGATTTATGATTTGAGACAGCTATTATATGAATACAGGCTTTTATTTGAGGTTTTCTGGGGTCAGTCAGTTTGGGCTTACCTAGGTTTGGGAATTACGAGGACACTGAGGTGTAGACTGTCTCAGATGTGTCCTTCAGGCAGCCCCTAACACAGGGTACATGCACGGGCCGTGCTGGGGTTGGCATGCGGGTGCTGGGCTGTGGTGCGATGAACTGAGGAAGTCCAGTTTGAAGGCAGCACGCTGTTTTGTTTTCCTTTGATGATTTTATAGCTCTTAAAACTTTAAAAGATACATGCTTGAATCTATCTGTTGTGTGTGTGTGTGTGTGTGTGTGTGTATCTCTGTGCCTGACCTGCACACGCAGAATTTGATTGGCCAACACTGTGCATTGCCACTTAACGTTGTATTACAGTGTGCTCTCTGTAATAAGTTTCAGTGACATCTCACTTCCTCTCTCCATCTTTTTTTTTCTCTCACTTCCACTTATCATTTATTTGTATGCTTTAGTTCATTCAGCCACCCGTGTTCTGTCATTACTTTCATATAGAAAATCTGTAGGAGTTTTATCGTAGTAAACGACCGCCGAAAGAGGCAACGGACGCGGGAAAGTGGAAGGAGTTAAAGCGAAGAGTTTTTGGAAATATTCGAAAAACTCGATGAACCCAATAAGAAAATGGCAAGAAGGACGAAGAGAAATTAGATGTAGTGAGGATGAGGGAACGCACTGAGCCCCTTTATGCATTTAATATTGAGTGTAGTTACATCCAGCCAATATGGATTTATTAAGCCTAATACCAATAGAAGCAATTTTGGATTAAAGCCACCGATCATCAGCAGTAGTACCTTTGAAATAAATAAGACACCAATAATCAGAATAAAAACCAAAAACACAAGCCTTCATATTCACGTCCAAGCTCACCAAGATTATCAGATCCACTTCAGTTTAAAGGCTTCCCATGAACAACCAGTGTAGTATTGATCGATTACACAATAAACATATAATCAATCACGCTGGCCGCGCTGTCTGTTGGTCTGACTCTATTAGGCAGCGAACAGAGCAGGGGTTGGGGCAGACGCAGTGAGAGCCGCGGATCAGGAAGTAAATCCTGCGGTGCTGCAGCAGCAGGTAACCTCTCTGTGACCTTTGGCTGCTGCTCCCAGGAAGTGTGTTTATGTGCACTTAACGTCATCAGCGGCGAGTTGGCACGAGTGTGTGTTCGCTTGCGTGCATGTTTTTTTTTTTTTTTTTTTGTTGTTGTGTAGAGATTACGAGAGAAGATTGCGTGAGATGAGGTGTGTGAGTGTGTGTGTGTGTGTGGGCAGGTGTTAACATTTCCTGGGGCAGGTTGTGTTTCGCCCACCGGGTCCTTGGAGGCTGCGGGATTTTCTTCAGGGTGTATTTAGTTTGTCCTGTCACACACAACGGAGCAATGCTCGTTTCTCTATCAAATGCCTATTGGAGTTCCTTTTGTCTGGCCTCCGCTGCTGGGATTTGTAGTTTTCAATGGCTGAGCTGATGGGGGAGGAGACTTCATCGCTGACTCCCGGTCTGTAAGTCCTGTGCTGCAGCCACAGCAAACGATATGAAATGCTTGAGAAATCATATCAGGTTAAACGCTCGGAGCAGCGATTGAATTTGAGGACGTCAGAGCTCATTTGAAACTCGTAGTCCAGCACGGCTCAGCGCGGCTTTTAGTCTCCGCACCGGGCTTTGAAATGTTTCGACGAATCAGTGTTTTCTGCACTGTGTAGTGTTTGAGATGTGGAGGTCAGGAGTGTTGTTTTTTTTGGGTTCTGTGTCTATTATGGCTGATTTAATGCTCGTGCATTACGATGGATACGCTGCCACATGCATTATGGAGTTATTCACTGTGTCTAAGGTGACACTCAAGAGCAGTTTCATCAATTTTGCCATCAGTGTTTTCTGTTTAGATGTTTGAGATTAGGGGAAAGGACAAACATGTTAAAGGAGCACTTTCTATATGTAATGTGAGGAGTTTCATGTGCTCCAGTGGATCGTTTGCCATCACTCGTACGACCACAAATAGAATCCAGTCTCCTCTCCTCTTTTCTCACCCCCCCACTCCATCCTTTCTTTTTCTCCTCTCCTTTCCTCTCATCCTTCTCCTCTTCTCTCCTCTCCCTGTCATCCATCCTCCCTCCCTCCTCTTCTTTCCTCCCTTCTACTTTCTCTCCTTCTACTCTTTCCCTCTCGTCTCTTTTCTTCTTTTATTCTGTCCTCCCATCTACTTTCCTTTTCTCCTTTCCTCTCCTCTTTCCAATCCTCTTATTTCCCATCCTCCCCTCTTCTTGTCTTCTTCTCTCCTATTCACTGACTCTCCTCTTTTTTATCCATCCTCTCCTCTACTCTTCTACCCCTTCTTCTCCTCCTTTTCTCATACCCTCATTCACTCTTCTCCTCTGCTTCTTTTCTTCTCTTTCCCTCTCTTCACCTCTCCTCTTTTTTCATCTCATCTCCTCCCCTCTCCTACTAAATTGCTTTCCTCTCCCTTTTTAATTTCTTCTCTTCTTCTCTCCTCCCCTCTATGCTTTCTCTCTCTCCTCTCCTCTCACTTCCTCTCCTCTCCTCTTCCTCCTTTTTTCCTCTCAGATACACTCTTTATTAGCATCAATGTCAATGTTACATTAATACCAAAGCTAGATTTTACATTATTAAGTTATTGCATTTGCAAAGAAACAGAACAGATGAATAATGACTAGATAACAAACACTTTAAAGTGTACAGTCCCTCAGAACATATACACACAGAATGATTAAACAAAGCAGAATGATTTTTTTTCTCTCTTCTCTTCCCTCCTGTCCTCTCTCCGTCATTTTCTCTCCTCTCCTCTGCTCTGTTCTACCATCCTTACCTCTCCCTCTTCTTTACTCTCTATTTTATTGCTCCTTATCTTTTCTTATTGTTGTATTGCCAGGTGCTTCTTTGAATGCACACACATGCACAGGGTTCTGTTATGTATGGCATGTGATTTGGCTCCCTCTCAGCCATCTTCGAGCCCTTCTGTGAATCCGAATGTGCTGAAAGTTCAGATAACCAGCCTGACTACGTACAGTCAAACTGTGCAGTGTGTCCTGTGATTCTCCGCCTGTGAGCTCTTCTCCTCTTCGGTCTGTTTCCCCTCTGTTTGCTCTCTCCTCAATCGCCACAGTGTGAAATCCAATTAATCAACATACTGTAACGCCTCAGATAAAACCAATACTCTTCCCCTTCTTTCTAGTATCGATTTGAAGAGATTCTTGAGTCGGCAAAGCAGTCTGAAACTACAGCAAACAAAAAAAAATGTTGATTGCACCAAAACACACAAACAGTTCAAAGAACAGTGATATTGACTGGACTTAATGCAACGACTGTCTCCTTCGCTCTCTGGTTTCTGTTGACTTCTCCTCCCCTTTGTTTATTTGTTATTCATCCAATGAAAACCGTCTTACCGTTCTTTTCTTCTTTTCATTGTATCTTATCATCCTTGAACTTGTGTGATTTGCACTAAATCACAGTTTATGGAATTATGATGGAATGCTGAAACTAACTGGAGTCATGATTTTCATCCATTCTTCTGTACAAGAGATGAAGTCATGCAGGAGCAGATGTTTACTTCTTCATATGTTTCTGTTTTTAACCATGGCGGCCTCAGCAGCTATTGGGCGGACTGATGTGAAATTTTGTTTTGTTGCCAGCGGATGAACACCATGCCGAGGCCTTCATGTTTGCATCCTGTTTCATTTCTTCCAGAGGTATCCAGCAGCAGCTGTCCAGCTACAGGGAGACGGTGATCCGGCAGGCCACGGTGGCAGCGGGCTCGGCCGTTCACCGGGACGACGCGCCAACCTGCGGCATCTGCCACAAGACCAAGTTCGCAGATGGCTGCGGGAACCTGTGTTCGTACTGCCAGACCAAGTTCTGTGCCCGCTGTGGGGGACGAGTCTCCCTGCGATCCAACACGGTGAGAGAGAGGAAGTGGGTGTGACGACGGAGTCGGTGTAATTAGGCAACGTTTTCTCATGGCCTTTATTATATCATCTCATGATAAGTGACGGCTACATTCATAAAAACACAAATTCCCAACACGCCGCTCCAAAACCTTCCGTTGGTCCATTATACTGGGCTGAGATGTGGTGACTGTGAAGGTCTTAGCATACGATTCACATCACTTTCACACTCATCAAACATTCAGTGAGCTCTGTGGGTGAGGGCTTTGCCACCATGGAAGAGACCACTCCCATCAGAACAGGTGTGTTTTATTGTAGTTTGGATGAGGTTGATCACACGGACTAACTTTGCGTTGATTTGCACTGATTCATCCCACTAAAGGCAAATCTTTCTTTTTCCTTCACCACCAATCAGTGGATGAAATCATTTGAAATTTGCAAACATTTATTCTAGACTTCAGTTAATCTTTCTCTCGCTCATTTTATTTTCTGGTGTGAAGGTGTGAAAAATGAATGGAGTTTATTTGTTGTCAACTGATCGGAAGTTAAAGGAAAACTAAAAAGCTTGTCTTTGTACACTCCATTTTACTTTATTTGATTAAATATTCAGTAATTCATTTGACCATCTGATAACCTTTTACTTACGGCGTGGTTCATGATCCATCATGGAATCCAAATCTGCCGTTAGAGGTGCGGTGAGCGTAAATCCACTCACAGCGCGTACAGCTCTACATCGGGCTACACCAGGGCCTCAGGTGCTAGGACTCAGGTGGAGGTGATGAGCCACGGCACATACAGGTGACAAATTAAAGGACACAAATTGTGTGCCTGTGTATAAGCAAGTGTATAGTATGCTCTGGGTACATGGGATCTGTGTGTGTTACTCTGTATTTATGTGTGCCTCCACCCATGCGTGTGAATGTGATCTGTGCCTGCATGTGTATGTGTGTGTGTGTGTGACCCAGGCAGGAGCTGGTAAAGGTTAATTGGGCATTAGACTGAGCTGTGGACAAAGGGGGTGGTCTCCCACTCCATCTCGGTCTCCCAGGGGTCCGGAGGTGCCCTATACACACGCAGCAGGGTGTAAGTGTGTGCGTGTTGGCATCGGGAGGCCAGTCTTCCTCTGAAATAAGTGACGTCCCCTCTCCAACATCACCAGTGTGGCATTTAATGACCTCACACATGCACATGCACGCGCGCACGCACACACACACACACACACACACACACACACACACACACACACACACTGTCAAAAGTACATCCTAATTAGTTACCGCCTGACATGGGGAGTGTTCACCTGTGGGGTCATGGGTGGTCTGTTGGTGTAGGTGGCTGTTACATTCAGAGGGAGGAGGTCTTTGAAAAGTGGATTTTGTACACACACACACACACACACACACACACACACACACACACTCTGTTAGGCTTGTTATTTTTTACCAGCTATGCATACCTTTATTCTTGGTGATGTATAATGGTTTCTGGAAAGTCAGTTTGGTGTACAGCTGTGATTGGACCAATTTCAATAACTAATAATGAGAAAAAATATGAAAAGAAAATAACACAGTGGAAGTTTGACAGTGTCTTTGTCAGAAAAAAGCATTGGTTGTTGGTCCAAGTACTTAAAAGTGTAGCTTAACCTTTCATGAAGTCCACTCATTCAAGAAGATTGATACCATTCATGAGCCTTTACGCTGAGTGTGGCGACGGAGCCAGGAGCCGATTAGCTTAGCTTAGTTTAAAGGTTGGATTCAGCTGTTTGCCCGCCAGTTCCAGCTCTGCTTGTCAGTTTTACATTTCTGAGTATATATTTGTGAGGACATTAAACACTGTGATTCAAGCAAGTACTTTCAGCTGCCTAAACTTAATTAAACCACAGAGGCATCAAGTCGTATCGTGACATTTAAGAGTGGAAACATATTCTTTGCTGCTCCGTGACATTACTGGGAACTGACATGTGTGTATTACTGTGTTTGCTTCTGGTTGGGTGTATGATCATTGCCATGCTTTCAGATATCATCTTTGCTCACATTCTCTCTGTCTTTCTTTTCATTATACATGAATGGCTGACTGGGCTGCAGGAGGACAAAGTGGTGAGTGCTGTGTTTTTTCTTTTCTGGGCTACATACGTCAATCTGCCTGTAACCTTTAAGACAATCCACCTTAACGGGTTCAGACAGTATGTACGTATGTATGGGTGTATGTAAGTATTTCTGTCTGTCCGTGTGCCTATTATGATTCCAGCTGGTTATGAGTTTTATCTGTAGTTGCAGTAGTAGTAGTACAGTAGCAGTGGTAGTAGTAGCCTAAATGGTATTAATGACTGAGAACATCATGCTGCACGTATTATCATTTAATAAGATACTTTAATGGCCGCCATATACAGCGATCTCCTGGGCTAAACCACATCATCTCGCAACTAGATTAAAACAATCTATTCATCCATTGTTTTTCCACAGCTAATGATATTCCCGTAGCCTTACCCAGCATGCATTACATGCAGGAAAACAACCTCGACCTCAGAGGAACATCACATCCACAAACCAATGCACGATGGACAGTTTGAAAACAAGCAAAATGTTGTAGGAGGAATTGGCTGCGTGCCGATCCCAACGTAGGAATAATGTGTAAACGCTGCGCAGAAAGGCCCAAATTACAAACATGCTCATTACCCTGATTTTTAAGACACTTAATTAACATGTTTTAACAGGTTCTTCTCACAGTGGGGTGTCGCCATGTGTTACCTTTCAGTATGGGAAGCTTGTTTAAAATGCCAGTGTCTCCTGAACACTCATCCACACAGAGCCACTGTCTTTTGAAATAAATGTGACAGGATTCAAATCAGAAAGTAAAACGAGAAACAAAAGTACTGAAAACTGTTGTGTCTTTTATTTTTTCATCCATCCATGACCATTGCACTTCTAATCTCTGACTGGCATCAGTTTGTGGACCTTTTTAATGCAGCTGACAGATTGGGAAAGCAGACTGCCATCTTTGAAAGACCAAAAAACGGCTTTGTTAATTGGCTGGAGAGCCCCTTGAAGTATAACTTTTTGTACATACAGTAGATATCTAGCTACAATAATCAGTCTAATTAGTTCAGTTTTGCTAAGCAAAACTAATCAACTGATGACGCACAGTATGCTTTTATTGCTTGCCTTCTTTCTGAGAGTTAGATGTGAAAAATGATACCAGTCGTATAACCGTCCGTTCGATATGAAGCCAGCAGCCGGCTTGCTTACCTCAGCACAAAGACAGTTTCCCCTGGAGACAGGGAAACAGCTAGCCTGGCTCTGTCCAAATATAACAAAACACACCCACCAGCACTAATAAAGCTCGCTAATTAACATGTTATATCTCACATATCTCCATACAAAAACTGAAGTGTAAAAAAGACATGTTGCAGTTCTATGGGAGGTTATGTGTGGGACTATTTGTTGGCCAGGTGCAGGGACTCCCTGAAGACTTGGGTCGCTGTGAGGTTGCCAGGCAACTAGCAGATACTCCGTGAAGTTAACTCTCTAACTCTTCGCAAGAAAGCCAGTGAGCCAATTTCCCACAATGCAAAATTGCTGTAAGAAAGTGTAGTTTTCATTGTTGCATCCAAGCAAACCACAGCTATGTAAGCTATTTCACTGGCACGGTGGGACGTGAATAGCTGGAGGCTTGCATGTTTTCTTGTCGTGGTGTGCAGTGTAGCGGGACATATAGCTGCCAGGCCGATGAGCAGATGGAGGGCAGGGGTTGACTGACTGACTGGCCACCTATCTGGTGTGTTTCTTAGGGTTTTTTGACACATACGTGTTTGGTGTGTTGGCCTGCTCCTCTGCTGTAAAGAAGACTTCCTCCTCCTGTGTGGCCTGGTTAAACAAGAGTTAAGCACAGTCCTCCGATATGATATTGCTGGAGGAGCATTCCCGGCGGACATGCCTTTAACACCTTCCTCTGCTTGTGTAGTTGTGTCAGGTTTAGAACCTTACTTGGCCTTGGCTGCCTTCCCTCAGGGCAGCTGCCAAACGGCACTTTGATGATACTTGGCTGGGCTTGAACACCACGGCTGTCCGAGAGTGCTTTGGTGTGCTGTACATAGCAGTCTCACTCCCTTGCTAAAGCTCGGTACAACAATCACTGGCTCTAAAGAGGAAAGTTTTGGCAGAATGGAGCCCTTATGTAGCACTGGCTGTATAGCTGGACAGCAGACCTGGTTTGAATTACTGTTTGACATGGATTCATTTAATTACTTGGGGATTGATTAATCTTGCCTGGCACAGCAGTCCAAAAGTGCAAAGTTACTCTGCCCGCTTTTTCCGCTCCACTCAAACTAAACTCTCAAAGTTAAAGTGAAAGTGTTGGCAAAGATTATCTTGGACCTGAATGATATACATTCCATCAATGCGTTGTATAGTTTAGATCAGCATAACTGTGTTTCAGTAAAGTGACGTCTGTGGATCTTTGAGGTCAGCTTCTGGGAAAATATGGCACTAAGGTAGAGTGTAACTTTACTTTTGTTTCACCTTCTAGAAGTTACCATGGGATGTTGGACCTTTCGGAAGGTGATCCATAATAACCTGAAATCCACCTGAGAGCCTTTAAAATCATTTCAGAAAAATGTATTAATTATTTGCTGTTATCAGCTGTTTCTTGGTCTTGGCAGTTTTTTCTAGTTTGTATTTAAATTGTTCTGGTAAACTTTTTTTGGGCAGGTTGTCATAATTGCTTTTTTTGAGATTAACCGAGCACTGAGGTCAATAGACTCAGCTTGACTCTTCATATGCATGAAAACTTTGGCATTCGACAAGTTCTTTGCTTTATTGTATCACCATGAAGTAAATGTTGATTGCACACTATAATGACTTTAGAATAATGACACCATCAGCGTTTGGATTGGTTCCATATCAGCCTCGCTTTGTTCCTTTCTGCTCTTTCTCCTGATGTTTTCTTCTACTCCCTCCTCCACCCCAACACCAGCTCCTGCTGTAGTTACCTGTTGGCGTGAAGCAATACTTTAAAATGATGTCAGTTTCACTTCACCTCTTCAGTGAACATGCTTCCTTCTTCTCTCTTATTTCCACGGTGCTGTTGATTGTTTCTTTAGGGGCATTTGGAAACATGCAGTGTGTCCCGTGTTGTGGGCGGTGAGGCTCTGAGAAAATCAGTTGTTGCAACGGCGGTGCCAACGCGAACACACGAAAATGCTTGTCTGTTCCCGCTTTCACGTAACAACATCTAGACTTTCATTTTATTTCCATGATATACATTTTTTAATATTGTAACTGTACACAAAACAACAAAACTTTTGAAATTGAACAACTCCTATGACAAATGGGCAGATTCTAGGCTCTGATTCGGCTACATTTTCAGCACTGGTCACCTCATCAAATTCACCTCACAGCCCACCACTGTTCTTAGCTACTCAAGCTAATTCACCCAGTTTGCCAACTTTCTCTTCGTGAACATTTAGAATTCCATCTTTTTGTACTTGCTCCTCCGTTTCAGCTCTGTAACTTTACCAACCATAGTGTTGATATCGCCTCTGTGCAAGCTGTTGTTCCGTTCCACAGAGCATCATATCCACCAATGCTCCCTTTGAATGCCATGTATTTTCTGCTGTCTTAAATACTTCAGCATAGTGTAAAGTCATGCTTGTTTGTCAAATGCTGCTAGAATCATACACAATAAATGAAAACAATAATATTAGATTGCTTTTTTAAAGACCATCCTTACCTAAATGCTAAACACGAGTTAACCACATGACAGGCAGTCCAGGTTCATGCTCTATGGCTCTATGATCTTTAGTTATCTGTGTTATTAAAAAGTTCCAGTTTCACGTCAGATCTCTACACACCAAAAAAGGAAAATTCAAGCAAAGTAGCTACCGTAGGTTTTCCCAGTAACGCCATCATTTTGTGCCCTGACTGAACTGTGACGAGCGTGCAGAAGAACATTTTTGACAGTAAAGGACAGAGAGACGGATAAATCAAGTTTTAACAAGCGGAACAATATACAGTGTGTGGTGCATGCAGCCGGGTGTGTTGCGCTAATGATATTCAGAGCTCATTATCTGCAGTGATGGCTGAGCTCTAGTGGAGAGATGAGTGTGTGTTGTTGTGCTGAAGCCAAGTGTTTCTCACAGAAAGGGCCATTTTTGAAGTCTTGATTCCTGCTCTCATGGGAGACTAGAAAAGAGTGTTGTGTGTTACTTTCTCTCTCGCTCTCTCACTCACACACACAGGCGCGCTCGCTAACACCTCTCCTCTCTCTAATTGTAATGTCCAATAAGGCTGTATTTCTGTGGGGGCTCTGTGCTTTTATGTGGCTATAACTCAGACTGCTCGGCACTGGTAGATTGCTGTTTTTAGACCAATTCTGATTCAGAATTACTGGCATGTCTGCTTCATCCACTGGTGTTTTCAGCCCACTGATGCTGTTAACCACAGACGTGATGCTGCTTTTATAAATATACTCCAAACTATTTTAGTGGTAGTGGAGAAGATGCTGATCTTTTGCATTATCTTCTGATTACTTAATGATATGTTTAAGGCTGCAACTAATCATTAATTTGTAATTTACCATTAATTGTTTGGCTTGGAAAATGTTCTGTTTAATTTACAAGATAAAGCTGAGGTGAACAATGGAGTGAAACCAAAATAGCTAACTAATAGCATCATTAACTGTGACATTACATTGCAGTCATTGCTAGAACAGAGACCACCACTGTTTTTTGTCCCACCTCTATTGTTTCTCTAATGACTAAAATGCTGTTTGCTGTGAGGAAAAAAAAAAAGACCATTCTGAAGCTATCAAGGCTATGAAAACTGAGATGTACAAGAAAAAGAAAGCAAAAAAAAAAAAAAAACAAGCAAACATGTCAGTCAAATTTATAATATGAGAGAGGCTTATTTTACATCTCATGGGTAGGTGGGTGAGGGGGGTAGACATTTTATTTTAGTGGACTAATTCATTAGTTTACAGTGAGGTTTAGCCAACAGAACTACTTGTTTAGGTTCATGGGTTAAATTCAGCACGTGACTATCACATACATGATGCCACTATCTAGTATTACACACTTCCTTTCTTAGTATGGCATAAGATCTACATTGAAATATTCTTTGCAACAGTTAAGATGAAAATCAATTAAAAAACTTTAATTAGCAGTGTATTCATTCTAATACCCTCAATGTTTATTCTTTACGAAGCCTGTCAGAGTCTGAGGTGTGGTTAAAGAATGAACGTGGCTCTGTTACACACAAAGCAGGAGGAAATTACTCAGTGACAGGAAAACCAAAACTCTAAACCACTGATATCACGTATGATGTGCGATAGCGTAAAGTATAAGTTCCATTACATCATACATTATTTTTAAAACATGATTTTAAGCATCTGACATTAGTTTGCAGAATTGGTCAAAAGACTTCCAGGACATTTTAAAGTGTGAAATAAGAGTGTGAGGCCAAGCCGACATTTTCCTCATATGACACACTCACTAATATGTGTGTTACTTTGACAACTCTGCCTGTTTGACTGTGTTTGCGTCTCAGAGATGTCTCTGCTGTAAAAGCACAATGTAAATAAGGATCATTTATGTCTGTGTGGTGTGTTTGGAAAATGCAGCACTTTCAGTGGACTTTTTAAGTCTCGCTGTCCATCATGAAGTTGCTGCTGCTGAAGTTTTCTGAAGCAGACACTGAGGACGTCCCGTCTGTGATCGATGAATTTCTTTATGTGTTTTGTCATCAATTATTTTGCTCATATTTGTCAAACACTAAGGACGACTCTTTGCTCTCTACTCGGCAGGACACAAACCCTCACCTGAGCTCAACCTCACACACACACACACACACACACACACACACACTCATATAGAGCATGTATGACATAGAGCCGGACTGATGCAGACAGATGGGAAGCTGACACAACTCCCTTTGCAATCCACTGTGCCCGAACATGTTAGTCTTGCACCATGAGAGGAATGACCTATCAAATAAAGGCAAAAATACCTAAAAAATAATCTTACTATGCGCCTGATACTTGTGGAAATGTACATCTATTGATCTGAGCCTACAAGGAATTATGGCTTTGTGCTGCTTTGTGACGGGGTGCAGCACAGTAGAAAAGCTTGAGCGATGTGTCATCTGCTGTTAACGCCGCAGCGCCTCATGATTACTATTGATCGCCAGTCTCGCTAGCTGCGTCTGTCTTCACGTCCATCTCTCATTGACTGGTCTTAAGGGGGCCATCTCTCTCCTGGCTGTTGCTGTACACTCGCTTATGAAAGCAGGCTCACGCACATACTCAAAGAAATACATTGTCACTGTCTGCGTGCACAACGGCACACTGTAGTGCAGACAGCCAGGGAAGGAAGACACACAGGCATGTGTAGGAAGCTTATATACATTAACACAAATTGACTTTTTTGTGCAAGACAGAGCTCAGTGTTGCATATAGTATCTGTGTGTGTGAGTGTGTGTGTGTGTGTGTCATCAGTGTAATGAAGATACATATAAGGTTGCAAAAGTTTAAGAAGTAGTTTATAATGTAGGTACAGTAATTAAAACAATACCTCACTGTACCTCAATATGACATGTTTTTTGTGTTTTTTTTTTCCTCCCTGTACTTCATTGAAGCTTTAAAACTGTTCGGTATCTTTGGAAACTTTCTGAAGTCCACCATTAGTTAAACAGATACTAGAGTGAATAAGTGAATGTCTTTTAACAATCAACACAAAAGTCACCTCAGCTTTCGTCTTGGGACACACAGCAGTCAGAAAGTGGCTTAATCAGTGAAGTTTAGTTACTTTAAAGTGTGTACTGAACAAATCATTCACCATCCACCCTCTCTCACTCTCTCAGGCAGACCTTTACATTACCAGGTGCTGAGTTTGCTAACCAGAGACATTTAGTGGTGAAACGGGGAAGTGCAGTGTCATGACTACCCTCAACTGTTCTTGTGTGTGTGTGTGTGTGTGTATTACAGCACGATACTGTATTAAAATCAGAGAAAAATTGCGCGCGTGTGTTTGTGTGTTTGTGTGTTTGTGTGTGTGAGCTTAAAAAGCGATTGGGGACGGGGGGATGGGGGGCACACAATGAAATATTAACAAACTCCTATAATGGGACGAGTGTGTACAGTAAAAGCCTGCTGTAGCTCACTCATACACTTGCACACACATACACATGCACACACACACTCACCACATCCTGGCATCTATGCATGTTCATAAAGCCATTATCTTTGTATTCATTTGGGGAAAACAGTGGTTGTATAGAGAATGGAGCTCGAGCTAAAGTTGTCCTCCCATTGACCTGATAATGATGCACTTTGTGTGTGTGTGTGTGTGTGTGTGTGTGCGTGTGGATGTGTGTTAGGGAAACGTATGTTGCATCTGGCCTGGGGACAGAGGACCTCACTTGGCTCCATGCAGACGTTTGTTTCTGCAAGGAGCCAAAGTAAATGATTTAGAATATTGATCAACTATTTAACTGTAGATGTGGCCCCTGTGTGTATATATATATATACTGTGTGTGTGTGTGTGTGTGTGTGAGAGAGAGAAAGAAAACGTGTGTGTCGCCCATCATGCACTGTGCTTACTTGTAGGACGAGTGTTCCATGCATTACTGTACAAATACAATGCACTTGGGTGTCTACAAATGCACTTATTTGTGTATGAGCTTTCCGTGCATGCGCATGTGTGTACTGTATGTGTGTGTGTGTGTGTGTGTGTGTGTGTGTGTATTTTGCTGCGGGTGCCGGGCTGTGCTGATATAGTACCTCATTAGCTGCTGTGGACACTAATCTCCTTTGTGGCAGTCTTTCATCCTTAGCGCAGGATTTATTGACGCCCTTGGTTACGGCGCTCGCCTCACATGCTGCTGGTGCCATACGTCAAGCTGTCATTGGCTGATACAACTTCCTGGTCCCGCCCCTCCTCCCACTCCCCTCCCCTCCCTTAGGTTGTAAGAGTGGTATTTGTCTCACCTGCTAGGCGGCAGGCGCTGGGTGTGTTTTAGGGAGTCTAACAGTAGCTGGTGCTGCGAGACAGTATGTGATGTTATGTGTCCACTGGAAGGTGGAGAGATAGAACGAGGCAGTGGCAGACTCTGCTGTCACTGTCTGAATGACAAAAATAACTTGGAAGAGTTCGTATTTTTACACTTTTTTTTTAGCTTACAGTTCTGTACATATTTTCTTATTATCAAGAAATCCCCTGAAAAGGCCAAACCAGCAATGAATTGATCCCTCTGAAAGGTGGAGTTCATGTGCTGTAACTCCAACTAAATCCACAAATTGTAATTTTTGTCAAACAACAGCTTGGCACAGTGACTTCCTCAAGTCCTGGAGTCTGAAGAAATAATTACATATAACTCCCTCCAAACCACACGCTGTCCATTTCACATTTCTGTTGGTGCACAATTAAAAAAAAACAGGATGCAATTTGTGAATTAACAAGCTTTAGATGTGCTGGTAGTTTTCAAACTTTGAGGGCCTTGCTAGCTATTTTCCCTCTGCTTCCTGTCTTTATTTTAAGATTTTTTAAAGATAATTGCTTCTTGACTCCAGCTCCATATGCACAGACATCAGATGCCTTCACTGTGTTCTCGGAAAGAATCTGAATTTGCTTATTTCCCAAAGTGCGTTAGCATTCTTTTAAGTTAAGGCGGACGCTGCTCCCTGGGGTAACACACAGTACAAAAACGAGAATGAGACAGAGTAAATGGACTGACTGATTCCTCTGGTTTTCCTCAGATGGATGTGACTAACAGACACCTCTCCTTCCTCCCCAGAAGGCTGTGGTGGTGCTTGTTAATTAGCCTGACATAGAGGCTGGTAATGAGCTGGATAACAAAGTGCTGGGATTGTTCATACGATGGTCAGTGAACTCTGATGTGTGTGAATAGGCAGGCAGTACTTTTAACTGTGGGGGAAAAAAAAACATGCTTTTTACAGATGTGTGGCTGCTCAGTTTAAACAGCTGATGAAGCTGTTTTTTTCTGGACTGTAGCACGGTTTCATGTTGATTTCCAGATGTCATGTCAGGGAGGAAACAAGAGCGCATTGTCAAGGGAAAGTTCACCCTCGGATACTTTTTGTGCTCTATATACTGGATCATCAGCCTGAGATCCTCACTGCACTTCAGGAGTTATGGGATTCCTCTTCTCCCTCTGTTCACTGTATTAGTCTGGTGACAAATTCTGAAAATTGTATGATACATAGATGTTTTTGGACAGTGGAGATTCTAGCTAAAAAGTTGGAATTAGATATAGTTATTATATATTATATATTTATATATATAAATCTAATTCTTTTATTCATTTGAGAGAGAAAAAAGCGAGGACACAGATGTGAAAATGTGAACGTAGGCACCAGTAAAGAGCTCACATTAGCAATTGAACCTCTCACCGTCTCACATTGACCTCCATTTCACATACTGTACAGTCTGTCATTACACAAATGGCCCGCTCTCTCCAGGAAACAAACACCTCGCCACTCAAACTCCAAGATTTCACCGCTGGATTATTCATTATGATGCTGTATCACACGCAAACACAGGCCCCCGAATGCACCGTATACACATGAGCAATGATGCACACATGTGGATACACACTCCAGCGGAGACACACTGCAGCTCCTCGACAGACACGAATAGACACAACACGCAGATGGACACACACACACACACACGCGCGGATGCAGCAGGACGCAAAACAAACACACACAGGGGTTTGGTGTCCTAGTTTCCATCTGTGGAGAAGCTATTCTCTCTCTGGCTCTCTCCTTCACTCACAAACTCATCTCGGGGGGGGGGGTCTTACTGTGGTCATGTGACACATTGCTGCTGTTGCAGTTTGTGTGTGTGTGTGGATAGGAGCAGTATCTGCATGTGTGCATCGCTGCTCATGTGCATATATTTGATAGTATGTGCGGTTTTGCGTGAGTATGCACAAGCCGCCTATATCATCCTTGTTGTGTGTGTATATGTGTGTGTGTTTGTGCGTGTGTGCGTGTGTGTGTGTGTGTGTGTGTGTGCGTGTGAGCTCATTGTCAGGCTGCTCTTTGCCTGCCTACTGTTCCTCCTCTTCTGCGCTTGTTTCACCATCAGAGTGTGATCTAATACAGGGATTACTATGGGATTAAGTGAGTCTCTTATAAAATAACAGCTCACCGCTCCATATCTCCACAACGCTGGCCATTTGTTCTGTGGTATCAACACACTCTAACAGCGGCTCACAAAGGTGAAACACAATAACCGCTCCAGCAAGGAGTGAAATGCGCTGAGAGAGGAGTACAGCAACAGGAACGCAGGCAGCAGAGACAACCCACCCAAAGCATGGCGTCAAACAGCTCATTTACTCACCAGTTAAATGTTTCAGCACCTGAACAAATTTCATTCTTTAATTAGATTTTTTTCCTTTATCACAACTTGCAGCCACAACCTGAATAAGTAAACTTTGATGTTTGCTCTGTGTTAATTATCAGCTACATGAATTTTAGCACAGAGATCTGTCGTTTAGGCCTTAGGATCATTAAATATGAAGAGATCACAATTTATGCTCATTTGAGAATGCTACAGCAAACATCAGAGACAGGAAACTGTGAATTTGTGTTTTTTTCATGTACACACATACAGTAGATTTACAGCTGATGAGATGCAGAGAAAGGCTGCGCATGCAAAAGGCCAAATGATCATGTGACGCAGCAAGGTGTCTTATTTATGCTGCAGCCTATTCAATATGAAGCGAAAACAGAAGACATGATAACACAAAGGGCGACATTAATAGCTCGATGCTCATTGAACATGAAGGTTTAACAGTGCAGTTCAAACACAGATATCAGCACACCTTCTGCTGTATTTAAAGCTGCTTTAATCAATATTTCTGTGTAAACAATGGATCAAGTGTTGCCTCTAGTGGTGAACCCACAGAGCATTATTACCCTACATCCCATTTCTCTCAGCGCATGGAGGTTATATATATATATGTGTGTGTTTGTGCATGTGTGTGTGTTTATATGTGTATATATATATATATAGACAGTCTTCCTGTCATCACAGAGAGCTATCCTACTGAACTGTGTTATATCCAGCTGTAGAAAAATCAACTTTATGCAGACAGTCTGTAACAGCAAAAGCTTTATTTTAGTAACAGCTTTGAAATATTGGAATACCGGAAACGTGGAAACACACACACACACACACACAAAAAAAAAACCTCAGAAACTTTAAAGGAAGTATGACTCTTGGTCTCTTAGTATGTTGACTTAAATATATTCATATATGTTCAATATATAGTTAAGAACACAGCAAGTTGCTGTGGAGAAAAATTTAAAAAAAAAGATGTTTGGTCAACTTGTTTGCACTCCTTTATTCCAACATTCCTACATTTCCTCTGTTGTAAATACATATTTCAAGGACAACAGTTAATTAATCAATTTAATGATAGAATTATTTTTCCTCTTTTCCTTCTATGTTTTGCCCAAACAGAGTTTAAGGTCACTAAAATGGAGATTTGCAAGAACTCTATCTGTCTATGCCTGTGTACATGTAAAATGGAGCGTTTGGAAATTCTGACATTATCACCTCAATTCGCTCGTGTCCATTGTTGCTTTGCGTGCCGAGCATACGTCTGAAACATCGACAGTGGCAGACTACTGGTTTGTTCACAGTCGGTCAGCACTCCTCGGCTAGTTTAGTCTAAGTTGATGAAGACTTTATCGCCACCTACTGGCCTGACGTGTTTGTTTGAGCATTTGGAATAGTTTATGCGTCCCTGTGTCTACTGAATTATTTTCTTTTTTTTTAAATGTAGGAGGAAATATCTTTTTCAAAATTGCCCGTTTGCATGTATACAAGACCAAAGTGTCCCATAAATATGTTATATCAGGACAGGTTAAGGTGAGGCAGCTAGATGGAAATCACCCATCATTTCCTACTGTGACATGCCAAAGTACTAAAACATTTTGAGTAAATTTACAGCTGAAACTATTAATTGATTGATTGAAATGTTTCTGTAACAATTTTGAGAATTGGTCACTTAAATCATTTATCAAACAAAAATGTCAAACAACTGATGGTTCCAGCAACTCAAACATGAGGATTTCTTGCATTATATCACTGAAAATTGAATATTTTGGGGTTTTGGACTTAGTTTGAAGGTGTCGCTTATTACACTTTTCCACAAGCATTCATGCTCATGGTATTTTGAATTCTAAAGATGTTCCCTGTGTCCTCTCTGTGAACACTGTTGTGAGGTGGTTGATTTTGAATTTAACAGCATTTTATCGCAACTGAAGTATCTGCAGCTCTTATAGCACCTGACATCAGAAGCTGTTAGATGAAATGCAGGAATTAAATCAAGAAACTCCAATAATATTCCTCAAAGATGCGATGAAATGCCTACTTGACTACATAGCGACCAGCCATCAGTGCCTGCCTGTGAATGTATGGACAAGTAGACGAGCACTGCAGTGTTGATCTGGCAGCCGTCCACCTCGTCGGTCTGGCTGCAGAAAATCACAGATTGGTGGATGTTTTCACCAAAGCTATAATGTCCCACATGAGGCAGTGTTTTTCTTTCTTTGCTGTGTGTGTGTGTGTGTGTGTGTGTGTGTGTGTGTGTGTGTGTGTGTGTGTTTGTGTGTTTGAGCACACGTTTTCCCTCTCTCCCTGGTGGTGCTGGGGTGTTTGGCAGGATAAATATAGCTGCGTTGGTGTAAAGCTGTTTTCTCCTCGGCTTTTGTAGCTTTAATCAAAAGCAATCTGGAGGAGGGAGAAATGGAAGGGAGAGGAAGAGCAGGAGGAGGAGGAGGAGGGAGAGAGGAAGGGTAAGAGGAATGGGGGGGGGGGGGATCGGCCAATGCCAGAGTGTTTTATTTTAGCTCTCTTTAAAGAGTCATTGGGGAGTGTTCAGGAGTAATGAGAACCCTGGTGGCTGGAGGAGAGGGACTGACTCTAACCTCCCCTCGCTCTCCTCCTCCATCCTCTGACTGTCTCTTTATTTCCCGCCCAACCTCACTTCCTCTGTCATCCAGTCTTCCTCATTCCTGGCTCTGATGTCAACACAGGGCCACGAGTGCGGCTGCATTCACAGCGCAGGCCCTCCTGAATCCTCATATCTATTTCAGGATGTAACCCACAGAGGAGCGGGCGTCAGAGACGTCACGATTTGTTTGAGTGCATTTCTGTTCAGTTCAGTGTATGTGGAGCCGGTAAATTTGACAGTGTTGTGGATTATTATTGTCTTCAGTGGTATGACTTGGTCAATGAAGGATTGTTAGAATTGTTGCAATTCCGTTTGACAAAAGTATAAAAAAAAAAGGTTGTTTTAAAAGAAATCATGGCTGTCATGGCAGCACTGACAAGGAGGAGCCAGTTTGAGCTCTAACATCGTTCTTTTTCTAAATCCTGTCCCAACTCTTCACTGAAAACTTTACACAAAGTAAAAAAATTGTTCTGGTTAATTAGGTTTGACCAATGTTTTTCTGCACAGAGGGGTCAGTGAGGTTTAAGTAGGTCATCCCTGCTGTCATTTACACTTGGTGGCATGTGTTTTAAATATTGATTGATATGTGGCCATTGCATGGACTGTTGAAAACTGTCAGAAAGTTATCATCTAGTTTACAGCTTCTTCATTCTGATCATTTAAGTCAAAATTTACCAATTTTATACAGTTCAATTTCTTTAAAGCTCTTTTTCATGGCTTCTTGTGCAAAGACAACATTAAAATGTAGTAGGACTTTAAAAAACAATTGAATTTATTATTAACCTTAATCTGCCAATCATTTGTAGTTATTATGTATAACATGTCGAGAAGACTAGAAGGCTCAAAAAATAGCAAATATTCACATTGAGAAGCTGGAATCAGTGAATTATTGGTATAAAAAACAACTTAAGGAGTAAATTACCAAAATTGTAGCTAATTTATCTTTCTGTTAATCAATTAATTATTTCAGCTTTAAACGATACTTTGTTTGAGAAGTTTAGCTTATTTTGTGAAATGTAAAAAATGATTTTGGTATCAAAAATAGCACACATGTACATGCTGCAGTGTGCCTAAAATCTGTTGGTTACTTGAAATTTCATTTGTCATCACTGTCACAATGTGTTGACATCAGATACTGTATGTGTTACATCTTCAAATGGACACGTCTGTCAAAAAATATATGAGCAGAATCCAAAATTTGAGAATTCAGGCATGCAGTGTACATCAAGACTGGAGACATGCGACTCTGTGTGTACGCACTGATCTCAACATGCGAAGCAAAGAAATCTGAATATGGATACTCTCAGCTGTAGTGTGTGAACATAGCCAATGTATAGTTGGTGTGCATATGTGTGATGGGACAAATAGAAAGAAAGAGGACGGGAAATATTCTTTTGGCAGTGAGTTGAATATCATTTCATTATCCAGTTGGCTTTGGGTGCTTCATTTGAAGGCCAGAAGCAGCCCACACTGGATGCCAAGCTGCTCCCTGGTAATAACTGCCATGATGGTGATCTTAAAAAGCTTCCATTAAAGCTCTTCTCTGGACCACTCATTGGCAGCAGTGCAGCTCTTTAGGTAGTGCAATGTTCCATTTCCTGTTTGACAGAAGCCGAGCCTGAGATTAGTGGTTGGCAAAGTAGTTGGTTGAGATGGTGTTCACAGGCTCCAGCAAAGAATAGCTCCTTCCTGTCAGACACAGCAATGTGGTGCCAGTGTCAGCTGCTTTAAATACCTCTGATGTTTTGTAAATGTGATCATCTGCTGTATATGTAATTATCTAATTATACAAAAGCTTTACAATGAAAACTTGGTGGCCAATCAGCAGACGCCATGGCATATAGCTGTGGTTGTAATCTCTACCCATGATCCTTTTGTCCTAGGTGATCTGGGTGTGTAATAACTGCCGGAAGCAGCAGGAGATCCTGACCAAGCCAGGCGACTGGTTCACTGGTCCGGCTGGGAAACCCGCTGGCCTCGGTTCAGCCGTCAGCGAGCCATCTGTGTGCCAAACGCTCGGTGACAAGAAGCTCCGATCCCGCTCCCAAGCACCCCCAGGCTCCACCACAGCAATCCAAGACCTGAGCCGACCTGGCGCACCTGGGACCACACCTGGCACTGACGCTCGGTCACGTAGCGAACCACCACGAGACACGTAAGCTGAAGCAGTGTCCATACAGAAACCTTGTTACTTCCTTTATCTATAATATTAACATAATGTGTCACTGAAAATGGAAGGATGGTAGTAGATTTTTGTCATTCAGACACCACTGAAGTGGAATATCAGTGTATCCAGAATTTCATTTGGCTATTCGAAGCATCAGTCAATCAGCTGCGATTGCCACAATCTTCACAAAGAAGAAGAGAAGGTGGGCCTTTGTTCAGCTCAGACTGTTATTGACTGTACTGGTTGCCAAGCTTCATATGGCAGATCGTGATTAGTCAAGTGAAGTGTCATTTGAAACCTCTGCATAT
Source organism: Chaetodon auriga (assembly GCF_051107435.1). NCBI lineage: Eukaryota > Metazoa > Chordata > Actinopteri > Chaetodontiformes > Chaetodontidae > Chaetodon > Chaetodon auriga. The sequence continues at coordinate 5,473,601 of NC_135084.1, read as the reverse complement.
CTTTCCGGAAGTTGTAACCGGGAAAACAGTGAAGACAAGCGGAGGATGAGCACATCGCCTTCTAATTTGAAAAGAGAAAAAATTTTTCTATTATCCAGTTTTGGACTAAATATTTTTACTGCAGATGATTGTCTGGTCCATGTTACCAAGCCATTTTTGTCAGAGTGTTGTCTCGGTGAATTGTCTCAGTGTTGCATGAATTTTAGAAACGGTTGTTTGTCTGCTGTTGGCGTTCATTGTGCCTCCTGTTGTGATTATATCTTGACATGGTTTACATCAATTGACTCATGAGAATAGTATCATTTTTAACATGTATATCAGGAGCATAAGCCTGAATGCTGGGTTTGTGTCAACAGCTGGGAAGAATAATAAATATAATAAATTCTCTGGCAGTCCGCGGGCGGCCTAGCTAGCCAACAGTCCGTATTAGTCTAGTCTCCTCACCATCTCACTGCTATAAGCAAAGTGTTACAGTCGCAGATTCACAAACCTGAAACATCAGTCCGTGGTTCACTGTCTGATGCTGATGATCCTGAACCACTTTCTGTAGCAGGCAGCTGAGGTTGACTCATCACAGAAAATGTCCATAACCTGTTTAGGTAGCTGGTTAGCAGCTGGTGAGCACCTCGCTCACTGACTGGGACACGACTGAATGAAACACAACACTCATAAGACAACATCCCCTCATAAGAATGGACCTATAGATGGCGACATTACCCCAGTAACAGACCTTTTTGCTCCATTGATTGGCTCCCTCTGATCCAGCCAGAGAGGCTGAGGGGAACATTACTCAAAGTTGTAGTTATTTGAAAAACCTATAAGATTCAGGGTTTTTGAGAAAACACACAGGGTTGAGGCCCAAGAAGCCACCTGGCACAGGAAGTGGTATGAGTTAAAAATCTGTATGTGTATTTATATTCTCTCAGCCATCAGAAAGAAAGCAGTCCTTGTAAAATATGTTAATATTTGTATTATAGAGCATTATCTTCTACAATTATCATTTGCTCCTTTTAGACAGCAGTGCATTATGTCTCTTAAGTAAGCAGTCTGAGTCATTGTTTCCTATGCCATTCAGAGTAGAGTGGAAGAATACAGCCAGTTCCAAAACACTGAACACTAGAATGTGTTTCACTCATGACTTTCTATTTGTAGACATTAATGTTAACAGGGGAAATGCTGAGATGCAAAATCACACCTGTGTTCCGTGTTCAGTACAAGTAAATAGTTGTATCATAAGGGAAGTGGAAGTTAAAAGCAGTGCTGTCTCTCACATGATATTTACTCTGTGTACCCTCCACTTCTGGATGCCGCTGGACGCAGTACAAAAACACAATAAAATCTTTGATTGGACATGCTTTTACATTTAAGTTTCACGCGCTGCTGAGACACTTTGTGCATTAGTTAAGCTTAACTTAAATATCAGTCATTTTGATAATCAATTACTCACTGAAGATCCTTTTCAAACAAAAACTGTGAGGATTTGCTACTTTTAAATCATGGTAAACTGACTGTTTTTGGATTCTGTGGCTGTCAGACAAAACAAGATACCTAAAGATATCACCTTTGGGTTGGGAACTTGTGATGGCTGTTTTTTTTAGCCATGCTGGTATGCTTGGCTTCAGAGATGCATTTGGTCCACCACCCTGCTCCAGACTGAAATATCAGATGGAATGCCATGAAATTTTATACAGACATTCATGGTCCCCAGAAGATGCATTGGAATAACAAAAAACCTTTGGCAATCCTCTGACTTTTCCTCTACCACCACCTTGAGTTTGATGTATTGAAAGTATTGACAAATATTCACTTGTCCGTTACTTTGGTTTATGGCCAAATGCCTGCAAAACTGTTCACAAATGTTAGCATGCTAACAAGCTAAATATCAGCATTGTCTTTGTTAGCATGTTGATGTTAGCATTTAGCCAGTGTACAGCCAGACAGGGCTGACAACGTGGCTATCGACCTTTGTTCACCGTATCATTTATTCTAAAAGCTGTTAAAAATCTATACATAAATTAATAAAGGAAATAATCATAAGTTGCAGCCCTATTTTTCACACAACTAATGAGTTAACCAAAGAGAAAAAGGTAGCGATTTCATTATTGAGGTACCTGCAATGGTTTTGGTGACACCAAAGGACAAACAATTTTGCTTTCATGGCATGTGAAAGCTAAAATGATTACACTACTATTATTAACATACATTCCTAAAACTACTATAATATATGTAACATGAGACTAACACAGGCATCTTGCTTATCCAGTGGAGTTAATCTTATATAACAATACTCAAAGCATATGTGGTAAATACAGTATACAGTGATGTATGACCTTTAAATAAAATACCTTGTCTGTCAACAACTCTTGCTAATTATTTTCTTTCTCCCTTCATCCCATATTGATTGCTCCCCAGGAGAAATGGAAGGGGAGGTGGAGGAGCTGGTCGGGGAGAGCGCCGGCCAGGTCAGCCCAGACTACAGACCCAGGTCTCCATGGACCGAGATCTCCGGGGGGAGTCCAGGGAACGCAGGGAAAGCCGGCGGCTGACAAAGGGACGCTCTCTGGAGCATGATCCTGTGGGAGGAGGTGGTGGAGTAAGGCGGACAGAAGAGGGGGGCTACCACCACATGGACCACAGCGGTGCCCCCCTTCGCCAAGCAGGGCCGGTCCCTCCTGGAGGCCGGGGCCACTCAGTGCCCGTGCAGGGTCGTGGCATGGGAGTAGTAGGGGAGGTAGGGGATGGGGTGCGGCCCGGTCAGAGGACGGTGGGTGGGGTTGGCGGGCCACATGAACACACCCTTGCTCAGCAAGGCCCTCCCCCTGAACTCAGAGAGCCTCCCGGTTCGGGTCCTGGCTCAGCCCCCGGCCAGGGACCAGCAGTTAGACGGACCAAACGGGAGAAGGCTGAGAGCATGCTGCGCAATGATTCGCTAAGCTCTGACCAATCAGAATCTCTGCGTCCGCCACCGCCGAGGCCCTACAAGTCAAAACGAGGGCTGGGGGCTGGAGGGAAGAGGCAGACCAGCGTCAGCAGTTCAGAGGAGGAGGGGGGGACCACGCCTGAGTACAGCAGCTGTGAGGATGCTGAGATCGAAAGCGTCAGTGAGAGAGGTGAGAGACATTATCAATCATCACGTTCTGTTCAGCAAAATACTCTGGTTGATTTCAGCCAGGGAAGGCATGAAAAGTATTGACATCTGTCTGTTCATTCAGTTGTTTATCCATCACATTGGAATGATGCGCTTCACCACTGCTTTATGGCAGTTTCTTACACTGCTTATGCCAAGGAGGTACTTTAAACTACAGGTCTACAAAAATAGCTACTCATTTCTCTCAGATCACATGTTAAACTGAACAGTTGGCCTTTGGTGGTGTCTTTGGAGGTGTCTATAAAATGTTCCTAGTTTCCTTCTTTATGATGTAGGTGGCCTGAATTAATGTCAGCAGCCAGCACTGAAAGTGGTCAAACAGTAAAAGGAATATACTATCCAGGGTCCTTTGGTGATGGCCCTTGTATAGAAAACAAAACCAGCAGCTAGATTCTGGGGCTTTTATTGAGTGCTCATGCATATGCTATCTTGTATCTCTCTTGCAGTACTTCCATTATTGTGTCCCAGTTTTATAAGATACTGATTGTCTACAATATGTTTGATCTAGTTCTATTTATTTACTAGTTGCAATTATGTAGAGTATTGCAGTTAAAACAACTCAACATAAGTTACTGTTAGCATTGACAGAAAATAATAAAATTGATGCACAAACGGACATCAGTCAAACTGTGAAAGACAAGAGAAGGAAAAATGTTTCTCAACATTTAATACTTATTTTTTTTCCACTGTATGTAATGTCTGTATAGATTCACATTTCACTTTATTTCTTTGAGCAGTGCATTGTGAGAGCACTACGTTTTTTTTCTGCATACTGATTTTTGAGCCTACTTCATATTGTCTGTTTTCCAGTCTGAATACACAGAAGACTCCAAACCTGCTTAAAATTAGAGAGTTGTATGGAGTTGGCACACAGCTATAAATTGTATAGAATGCAAAATGCCATTTGTAGTGACACTTTCAGATCAGACACAGACGAGAAAGTAAACAAACTATCTTTGCTTCAAAAGAAAGCATGGATATATGGATCATTCACATCCTCCCAATGAGTCTCTAGACACACACCACGAAGGAAGATAGTGACTGGGCTACTGCTAGCAGATGCTAAGCTACATACAGAAGCTACTGGGGGGGCACTGAGATGCCACCTGCAGTATTTACTGTAGCTCTACAGACTGACATGTCAAAAAGGTGAGCAGAAAGAAAAAAAACAACACAAATTGAATTTCAAACTGTCTGAGAAACAAAGTAGTGGCAAGCAAACAGCTACAGTTCAGTAGTAGTTATTGATGGCTCAAATTAAAAGAGATTGCTAACAATACGAATTGTTGAAGAAAATTCATATCTTGCACTGTTAAATAGCAGTCTTCAAACTGACCTTATACAACTCGTCTTGTGCTTCCTGGGGGATGTCATATGAACCGTTGCCTTGATTTGATTTTTATTTTATTACAATCCTCAAGGCACCCAGGAGCACAGTGTCTCCTACAACTACACTGTGTAAATCAGCCTGATTAGGCCATTATGATGAGGGATATAACAAAAACAAAGCTGATCTTCCTAACAGAATTTACAGTTCTCGAGCCATTTACAAACCTCTTTAACCAGGACTGTGTGCAGTAATAATATTAATTTAAGAAATAATGATACAATGCAATTTATTTCGCACACTTTTACTTTATTTGTATTTTATTATTGCAATGTATGAGGTGTTTGAACACTCCCACTTGCTGTCGTGGGAGGTGAATCTAAGAAGTGGCGTGTCTTTTCCATTCAGACATGCCTCTCCACTCTCCGGGTTCAGTGATCAGAGCAGGTAAAACTGCTCTGATACAACCTACGGATTTGTTTTCATTTATTTATCCTGTTGTATTAAGTGTTTCTTAAAATCTGAAGTATTACACAGCAAACCACTTGAAAACATTAGCATCTTAAAAACTCTAAATGATAGCTGTTATCTCGTTGTGTTTGCGGAAACAATGCACCTCCTGCGACGTTTTCTAATTTTTGTGTACAGTGCATGCAGCAGGGCAGAGCTGGCAGTCTGATAATGAATGTGCGTGAGCCCGTGTGTGTATCTGAATGTTTTCTCGTATGTCATATTGTATTGTTTTCAGCTTGGCCCTGAGGGAGGGACAATCCCACACAGAGTATACATGTGTGTGCGTGTTAGTGTGTCTGCAGTGGGGCAGTTTGACCCCACTTGACTCCAGCGTTGACCTTGCATGGCCTCAGATAGCCAACTATGTCCCCAAGCCTGAGAACACACTACTGTTCACACTCTAACCTTGTCATGCCCAAGATGGGCTCTGTTTCATTCTGTCCCGACTGGCAGTGGCATTAAACAAATTGGATATGTCTCCTCGCACCCTCTGCAGGTCGAGATCTGTATGAACAAAGTCACATGCTTGATGTAGGCTACCTGCATGTCCCAGCTGTTAATGCCACATTCTTGTCTTGTGCTTGCTTTCTCACCTACTACAGTAATGGTCTTAAACAATTTATAGTGTTAGTTGATTCCTCCAAAACTAAATGTGCAGGTTGTGGGCAGTGGTTAGTCCACAGCTCCTGTCTGGGTTTCCAGGCCCTGCTTGGTAGGTTATGTACGCAATTTAGTCAAACAGGTTAGCAACAGGTTGGATAAGCCTGACTGTCACAGAGTGGACTCACTCATGAGTTGTGCCCCAAGTGTCTGGGTGTGGGCAACATTTGTGCTGTCTGACCCTTCTGCTGTAGGCGGTTGGTGTCTCATCAGTTGGCCTCAAGAATTATACCCCTGGGGCTGCTGTATCTATGCGCTCTGCAGAGGTGGTACAACAGCCTCCATATGGATCCTTGTCTACACAGGTGGGCCAAAGTCATAGTCACTCAGTGCCTCATTCATCTCTGCATTTCTGCTACATAGTGTTCCTTTCAGCTCACTACCACTGAGGTGGGAGTTGATGACAACAGATACCTCACCTCATGGTTTGCGGGCAGAATGGCAGAACTCAGTTCATGGAGTTTGGATCCCTCAGTGGGGAGGGCAGCATATCAGTCTCCTAGAACTCCAGACTGTCTGCTTGGTGGTGAAGCACTTTTTGGCCATTCTCAGGGGCAACCATGTGCTTATTCAAACAGAGAGCACCGGCTGGAGTTCCTGAGAGAAGCGTAGAGACTGTGGCCATGGGCTCATCTGTGTTTGACTCCATTTGAGGGTGATTAACTTCCCAGGTGAACCCTCTTGCCAGAGTCTGCTCCCTGGGAATTGAGGTTGCACCCTCAGTTGGTGGAGATTTTTTGGGATCTGTATGGGGAAGCCCATGTAGATCTGTTCACCTCAGAATGCACAAGTCATTGTCCTCTGTGGTTTTCCTTGCTTGAGACCAGTACTCTACTTGAGATAGATACTCTTGCCAACACCTGGTTGAGGGGTCCCCTGATAATGCCCACACTTTACAGGGTCAGATTGTTGGATCACAGGGCCTTTGGAGTGGCCCTCAAGTGGCCATCGACGATATAGTTCTCCACACTTGTCAATCTGTTGGATGGAGATTCTTGGCAGCTCCTGGTGAAGATGGACCTCCTGTCCAAACCGAACAGGGCAGGTTTGGTTCAGCTCCCAACCTCCTGTAACTCTGGATATGGCCACTGATTGAGGCCGGCCACTAAAAGCTGATCTTGAGCCCTCACTTGAGAGACCTGGTGCATGGTGCAAGGACAGGGAGTTAGACCCACTCTCCTGCGCTTTACAAGATATGCTGCAGTATTTTTTATTTTTTTTTTTGGATGCTGGCTGTGCTGCTTCAAGCTTGAAGGCATCTGTTGCAGTGGTTTCTTTAAACTATTACCACAATCTATGTTGTACCAGGAGGCTATTTCTCCCCAGAGTAAAGCAGGCTGCACCATGGGACCTGCCACTGGTCATGTAGGCCTTGAGCGAGTCACCCCTTGAGCCTATGATATGCATAACCTTGCGTGCCGTTGATGGAATGCAGGTGGCTCTTGGGTGACACTGTGGCCAAATCTTTCCTACCAAAAGTTTTATCCACATACATATGAATCAGGCTGCAGATCTGGAGGCATACCATTATGATTAGATGACTAAAAATGTTCCTCTGAAATTTGGAAAAACAATTACTTCTGGATTTTTTTTTATATCGCTCAACTAAATTTGCTGCTAGCTAGCATCATGGACAGGGCAGAAAGAAAAAAAATCTTTACTTTAGGTCCACTCTGTCTTTTTCTGGGGTTTTCTAGTTGGAATGCTCATACTGCCGCAGTATTTCAGAACTGTGCAACATGCTTTACATTAATAAACTCTGGATCAGTATTTTATCTTTCAATTTCTTAACAATTTACTTCCCATTTTATTTGACAGTTTCTTGATAACAAGGTCTCAGATCTTATTTGCCTCTGTTTGACTGGTCATTATATGCATGATTGCCAAATATCTGAAAAATCTTAAATTAGCTTTTTCAGAGCTTCCATATGCATGTCGTGCTTTCCATGGTCTTTTAGGTGCACCCATTGATAAATGAGATGTACTTGGAAGCTTTGGTTAAAGCTAGTAAGTGGACCTTAAGATTACTTTGTCAAATGAATATTTAAAAGGTCACAAATGAACTGAGCTTGTCTTGAAATTGAATTTTATCAGTATAGATAAGCCCTACTTTTGGCATAACCTTAATATACATCCTTAGGCAGTTCTATGAAACTATAATCATGCTCGAACAAGCATCAATTCTTTTCCTAGAAATAGAAGTGGCTGTTTAGCTTTTGAAGTTGTTTGATGATCACTTACTCTACATAGTTCACTTTTTATTTCCCACTCCATGACAGTCCATGTCTTTTTAGAGTTGTCAGTTTCCATCTAATAACAGTGACAGTATTTACCAAACACTACATCTGACTTTAGCCATACTCATGCTGCATTAAAGATACACTTTCGCCGGAAGCTGACATCGATAGAGTGTGTTGTGTTCTGATGAGAACAAGGGAGCATGCAGCGCCAGCCTGGACCCAGACCAGGCGCTGTGGCATCGATCAAGTGTGGGTTTAGGATGAGAGTGTTCTGTCAGGCCAGGTTTTAAACACACCAGCGTGGCAGCGAGACGCTGCTTCCTTTTTTAGCTCGAGACTGAGACCAGGTCAGCTCACAGATGTGGTTGCTGGCAGCCCAGGAGCATCCAGGCATGTAAATCATTGTAAGATCAGTGTAGGCAAACATACACACACACACACTCAAATATGCACTCAGTCACAGTACAGTAGATCCTGTTATGATCTGTGCAAGTATCCCCCTACACATAAACACACGGTACCAACTCAAGAAAAAAATCACAACATAAAGAGCACATACGTACATGAGCATCTTGATTCCCAACTTTGAACTGTTAAACTCCTTAACCAACCAAGTCATACAATCTTATCTGTGCAATAAGCTACCTTTCGGGGGGTCCTGAGCCCACAGTGACTTTGGTAGCTTTTCTTCTTCATTCAGCTTCTCGTACGTCTAGAAACACAAGAACACAGACTTGCCCATGTGACCCACCCACTCCACAAAATTACGTTCACGCTCGAGTTATGAAACTGAGAACGCAGTTGTCTGTCGTCAGAGCGTTTGCTTTAAGATTACATAATGTCACTATAAGTTGTCACAACTCATTAACCTCATAGCCTCCTGGCTCCTAGGAACGCTTGGCTCTGTTTTACTCTGTGTCATAACAGTGTCGTCGAGGTCCTGCACGCATTTCAACAGTGCCCCCCGGCCCATGTGTACAGAGGAGGCTGTGTTTTTGGACTAAAGCAGGAGATGGGGCTGAACCACCGAAAATATTTTGTGTAATTGTCTAAAATATCCTGCCGGACATGAGGAAAGGCACTGGTTCCTGTTGAGAGTTCCCTGAAACACTGCTGATACTGAAAGAAAGCAATGAAGAAGATTATCTTTAGGTTATGTTAGTACACATTCAGTTTGGTGCAACTGTATCAGAACCACAAACTCCTACTGAATTCAATTGTCAAAAAAAGTGTTAAAGTGTTTTTTTTATTGTCAATCATTTGAAGACAATAAGTAAATGTTTTATAATGCATAATTGAAATGCTAATTTAATTACTGAAGTTATAATAGATTTTTGAGCTTGATAAATTTCTGAACTGATTATTACTTTGGCACACTTCAGCCTCCATACTTGAATGTGAAAAGCATGAATGAATGAAAATAATCTAAAAGCAAATGTGCATTATTTAAATGTTTTACTAATAGATTTTTGGTTGTATTGCTTCATATGAGGTCAATATTCAGCGGAACTCCACGACATCTGATCTGTAAAATATCTGGAAGGGATTTAAACCATTTTAAAAGGCTTAGCTCTTCTTTGGTATCATCACTGCCTCCGCGGACTGCTTTGAGGCTGAGTCCTGCCACTGCAGTGATAAATATCTAATTCTAGCCCAGGCCTGAATATTCAATAAACTTAACCCCCTCCACTGTAAACAAATACCTTCTGAAGAGCCCCCAAATTTGGCAGAGGTGTGTATGAGAGGACCCAGGCTGGTATGTGCAGTGTATACAGTTTCTGCTGTACACGGGAATGTGTGTGTTTATGTGTGTGTGTGTGTGTGTGTGTGTGATACATCATGGGGATATGAAGGAGGTCATCCTCTTTGCTTCATCCACAGTATCTGAGCCAGTCTCTTTTCTCTTGCAGGCGACTGGGAGTGCTACCCGCATGACCCCACTGTATGGCATGTAAGTTACCGTTTTTTATTTTTATCTCATGTTCATATTCAACTATAAAGCATTTGCAGAGTGTTCCAAGTTTTATCGTTGCGTTTCAGTGGAGATGGTAGGGGCGTCAACATTTGCGTGCATGTTCAGTATGTATCTATGATTGCCTTTGGCTCTGGATGGTCCTCATTGTTGTGGTGAGCACTTGCATCTCCTGCTGATGCAGTTGTCTTTCTGCTCTTTCGTTGGCTGTAATGATGAGCTATCACTGCTTATGCTGACCACCTAGTTGTTTTCTATTTGATAATCCACTAATTTTAAACACGTCTTCTCATGTGCCAGGCAACGTTTTGCAGTAAATACCTGCCACATCCTGGGTGTTAACACCAGCAAACGTCATGGCTTTTAGGAACTTAACATGACCTTTGTGTTATATCAGCTGGTGATTGTGGGTGGCAAACTTTAGCTAATTTATCCCTAAGAAAATGCTGCAAACTGTTGCAACCTCCGACCATATGTGAGCCTGTTGTAATCAGATGGAGGGAAAATGCATCAAATTGAGATGTAAATGAACCCATGATCCATTAAGTTGCCACTCATTCACAGCGGCTCTTGAAGAAAACAGACAAGCATTTATCCACATTGTTAACGAAATTGAAATGCAGTGCAGCGTCGACCCATATACATATTTAACAACTATTTTAAAGAGAAACTTTTGCATGCTGATTCAACGATGCTCACGCAATTTAGACCGGTAACACAAGTGACAATTTGTTGCCAAAATCTAAAAATCTAAAATATCCTCACATTTTGAATTGTTAATGTTTCTCCACCAGAAGAAGATTTTGTAATCCTTTGCATTCTGTAAATGTTGCATATACGTCTTCTGAGTGTCAGCATGTGCATCTGTATGTCTCTCATGTTGTCTCCTGTCGCAGCATCCTGTAACCTGGCAGCCGTCCAAGGAGGGAGACCATCTGATTGGACGAATCACCCTCAGCAAGAGGAGCGCCACCATGCCTAAAGAAGCCGGAGCTTTGCTGGGGTTAAAGGTCAGAGAGGGCGCACGCACACACACACACACACACACACACACACACACACACAGTGTTGCTTATTTATGGCTGTGATATGACGATTGTACGAACGGTATTCAGTCACTGCTGTCTCTCCCTGATATGAGGGATATGACGCTAATCTCTCTCTCTATCTGTCTAGGTGGTGGGAGGCAGAATAACAGAGTCAGGGAGATTAGGTGCCTTCATCACTAAAGTCAAGAAGGGAAGCCTGGCTGACGTGGTGGGACATCTCAGAGCAGGTAGTCTAAATCATCACAGGTGTTGACAAAGACAGGGAAAGTCATTATGATCCAAAAAGGCCTTTAAAAGCATCACTAAGTCTTAAAAACAGTTTTAGAGGTTTTACTTTTGCATGGTGCTTGTTAAGATTAGATTAAGCAGGGCTGTTTAACTAAATATATTTTTCTGGTGTTTCTTTTGTGGCTTTATGGTAACGTATCTTTCTCTTTAGCTTCATTCAATTTGCATTCAACTGTGATGTGTTTTTCTCTACAATGGTCTTGTATTAAATGCACTGTGTATGGCAGTGTTCTATTTCTTCATAACTGTCAACAATTTTCATAAAAACACTCAAACCAACAATGAATTGATCCTACGAACAAATATTGTTTGTGTATCCAATGCCTGAAATATCTTATTCCTCTGCGCCATGGAGCTCCATTGTTGTCCAGAAACTATTAAAAACACATCAATAAGCCACCATGTTGATCACACACACATACACACACACTCTGTAGTTTATTTTGACTCAGTCGCTCAAACACCGTCCTGCTGCTGCAAACAGTCAGCAAGACACCAAATGTGTGTCAGTCTGCGGCTGAAAATAGTCCCCAGCAAATGCACGATTCCCTCTTGTTTAAGTGTTGTTTGCTAAAACTACAGTGGCCAGCTGGTTTAGGAAATGAGTGCTCCTTCATTTGGAACATTTTAAAAGTATTTCCTCAACTGGCATGAAAGGGCTTTGAGCCAGGTAGGGAAGCTGGAAAGTATTGAGAAGTTGACTAAGACATTGGTGTTTTTGGTCTTTTTATTGCATTTATTGACAAAGTGAATACTATAGTATGAAGGTGAACTCTCCTTAAATTTGTCTTTTTTAAAGCCTGCTGATACCCTGACTCACACCCAGCCATACACATACACGTGTGATTTCAGGGGATGAGGTTTTGCAGTGGAATGGGAAGCTGTTACCGGGCGCAACCATGAAGGAAGTTTACAACATCATCCTGGAGTCTCAAGCTGAGCCTCAAGTGGAGCTGGTGGTATCCAGGCCTATTGGGTAAGTCAGGAATGAAACACGCTCTATTCATCTGTTTGTGTTATATTTTGATATTTGTGGAAAATGCAGCCGTTCAGTTACAACATGAGTCAGTAACTAGTCTGAATGTTGCATTGAATTTAACCCTTATTTAACCAGGCAGCGCTGAATGTTGATTGAGGCTCTGACTCAGAGTTGGCTGACCTCAGATAAGACAGGAGACAGGAACATTTATTTGTATTCTGACCGTGACGGCGCGACTGCATTCAAAATATTAAAAATAGCCAGCCGCTACCTGCTGCAGGGGTTGCCAAGTTGTGGGACAGGAGATGTCCATTCTGTCCCCTTTAAAAAAGCACTCGGATTTTCTAGGAAGATATAAGGTGAACTGTTACTGACCAAATAAAACTGTCTTTAAGCGCCACAAAAGAGGAGGCTGCATCAGATATGTTGGGTTGATGTCTTGTAAAAGCTCAGCCAAGCCGTCATGATCACGTGAGTGCAGTAGGTCGGCCTGCAGTTTAAAAGTCCTAAAATGTGTTTAAGTCAAGCGATGGTTGATATGTTCTCTACAAGGACTCTAGTCCATACAGGAAAATTACAATATTAGTATAATATAGGTTAGTATTGATGCTACTGAGTAATGCTGTGGATGTAGTCTTTATAAGTTTATTACAAGCTGCTTTTAATTAAATGAAGTCGACATTTTAAATGATTAATTGACCGATAAGTTCTTTGGAAGTTTCTCTCTTACGGAGACTTCATTCTCCATATGTGTTGAATTGGATGCTTTACTGTCCTGCTTTGATTGTGCAAGCAATCAATTAGAATTAGTTAATCAAAAGTTTACCAATTGAACATTGTCTTTATTTTTCTATTTGCCTATCATTGGTAAAAGATTATGAAAAAATAAGTTGTAAAGTAAATTGTAGACCCATAATAATGTCTTAGTTTACATACCTGAAACAGGAAGGTACTATAGGACATGGCGGGATTTTGTCAGGAGTTATGACAGAAGCGCGTTGTTTAATGTGGACATTTACGAACAGTACACTGAACAATCTACTCATTTTTGTTTACATACCTTGTCAGACTGCACTATGTTTATCTGATCCTACACAGACTTCTTCTAAATTTGAGGCACTAGGTTTGCTCGATAACTTTCCATGATAATCGTCTCAAATAAATGGCGTTATGGTGTCTAGGCAACCTGACATAGAACACTGAGTAACAAATCTACTGTGTGCTTCAGTCTTTTTGCTAAACTGCTATTGTGAGCAAGATAAGGTCATTCTAAGGGCTTTATATTAGACATATTTCACAGTAAAATACTCACTGTTTCTTCAAGAACTTGCAGTTTTTCTTAAGATTGAACCTCATTTGCTCTTTGATGGGGAAAAAAAGTTGAACGTATTAATTTCTCTCCAAACACTCGCGAAGGGTGTATAGAAAATATCAGTAAGTAATCTGCCCTGTTTACTAGGACCCTTTAATCCTCTCACGCTTATTGATACTATTTTGGTTTTGCTGGTACCATTTTGCATCCCTAAATGAAGTGAACAGAGTCCTATTTCATAGGGATGCCAACTGATGCAAATATCAGTGTTTATAAAAAATAGCTGCAATCCGTCATCTCCAGTTAAATCAAACTGAAAGTTCACTTGAAGGGATACACAATGGCCGGTGGGAAATATCCATCAATGTAGCATTGCTTCTGCAAGCTTTTTAAACTGTTTGGAACTGTTTGTCTGGAATTCCTCTTTTTCATTCCCAGTTAAATCTGAGGATCCCAAAGTGAAATCCAGCACTTACAGTGTCAAATAAACGCTTATTTCTTTTTACTCGTAATGCCTTGGTTTGAAAGTTGGGACATTGGGATTCATAAAGCAAGCAATATATGTTTTCTTTCATTTACATTTTTTCAGTTTTTGGTTTTGGAATGGGTTCCAAGGCAACCTAGGGTCCATGAAAACCTTACCAGTGTAATATTTGTATTTAAAATCAAAAGTTAAAATATAAAAACTTAAAGGAATTCAACATTTTGGGAAATATGCCTATTTGCTGTCTTTCCAAGTGAAATAACAGGATGGATATCAATCTCATGGTTTTCCTATGTTAAGAGCAACACTGGGGCTGAGAGGTGATTAGCCTTGCCACAGACTCCAGATCTGTATTTAACACACAGACATGTGAGCGATATCCTTAATCTCATCAAACTCTCAGCAAGAGCATGAACAAATGTAAATCACCAAATGTTGAATCATTACGTTAAATGAAATAATGCAGAATATCAGTTTGTTGCCCAATGGGCGACTGGACAATAAATAAAACTGCCTCCTACTAAAGAAACACTAACAAACCGCCCTCCAGATATCAGTGGTTGGGCTGCCAATTTCAAATACTGAACTTCTCTTGTTTTTAATTTTTGAATTTAAAATGACAAATTACACTGGTAAGTGTGAGACAGATTACCATGCTTTTTATATGACATGCAGCTGGTGCAGTGGATTCTGGTGTTTCCCATGGGACCCTTAATTGTAGCGGTGGTGATGGATAAGAAAAGATGATGGTGTGGACAGAATTGAGCTACTGGTTCCCATCCGTTATTACTTCAGATGATCATTGGCCAGACTGAAATGTCTGTATGAGTCTGGGAAACACTGCACTCATGAGAAGAACTTGGCTCTCCTCACATCTTCCCTTTGCTTCTCCATGTTTTTTAACCACATGATATTTTAGTATCCAAATAACCTTTAATTATAGAGCTATTTTCTTCCAGTAAACTACTGCTGCATTTATATGCATGTATGCCTGTGCATCAAGAACACTACTAACTTTGTTTAATCCAGTTAGATGCCAGTGTGAGAATGACTGACATGGTCTCTGCTGCTTCTTTTCCAGTGATATCCCAAGAATCCCCGACACGTCCCACCCTCCATTAGAATCTAGTAGGTATCTCCTTTGGGATGTTGGAGCATCTCTGTATTTGTATGTCTGTATCTCTGTGTGTTGGGGGGGTGTTTCCTTTAATTTTTGTACAGGTTCTGGTGCAAGCAAGTCAGGCTCTGTCCAAAGTTCAAAACCCCTCTGAAGGACTAATTATCGCACTGTATCTCATTCATGCAATCTGCACACCAACAGACATGTAAAAACACTTGAGGTGGTTTTAGGTGGAATTACATAACAACAGCCAGGTGCAGTGGCTTCCTCAAATCTTGCTTTTTTTTTTCTTAACCATCATGCCCGAACAGAACGGATACTGAAACCTGTGCTCATTATCTGGCAGCCCACTCCAAAGCCACAGACCCTGCACAGAAGTGCTGTGTGGATGGATAAACTGTTGTTTGTTAAGAAGTAATTACAGCATGTAACTCCTCGTAAAACCACAAGTTGTCACTTTCACATTTCTGTTTGTGTGCACATTACATATTCAAGATACGTGCCAGTCCGTGAGCTGTAGAGGGGCTGGTAGTTTTTAACATTGGAGTAAGACTAGCTGATTTCCCCTGCCTCCAGTACATAAGCTAAGCTAGGCTAATCACCTCCCAGCTCCAGCTCTGTGCTTAATGCACACACGAGAGTGGTACCAGTCTTCTCATCTCGACAGTTAGAGAACAGTATATCCTAAAATGTTGAACAGTTTCTTTGAATTCGACTACACTGGGACAATTAAGAGTACTCTGCCAGTGCTGTGTGTTTATGATAAGCTTCCAGTGTATCCACCTGTCAAAATCAGATTTTCCTTTGACAACAAAAGTGACTTCAATGCATGTCACGACTTGACTTTTTCGAGCTGACATTCTCTTCTCAGGGTTTCAAATCATTTTAATCTTTTTTTTTTTTTTGGTTTGTCTTCATAGCAGGTTCCAGTTCTTTTGAGTCCCAGAAGATGGAGAGACCGTCCTTAAATGTCCTGTCTCCCTCCAGTCCCGGGATGCTCCAAGATGCTCCACAGTTAATGCCGGGGCAACTCTCAGTGAGTGTGTGTGTGTTGAGTGTGCTGATGTTGATGTTTTGGAATAGAGACGCAGCATCAGGTTTGTCTGTGTTTGTTTCCCACCCAGGTGAAGCTGTGGTATGACAAAGTGGGCCATCAGCTAATAGTCAACGTGCTGCAGGCTGTAGAGCTTCCTGTTCGGCATGACGGGCGGCCCAGGAGCCCCTACGTCAAAATGTACTTCCTCCCTGACCGCAGGTATGCCAGCCTCCACAGGTAGTCCCAGAGATCGGAATTATTAAAATGCACTCTTGGTTGTCTGATTGGGATGAATTTAGATCAGTCAGAACCAACATCACCAACAGGTTTCTGAAGCCTGGATTTAATGCTCGCTTGCCATTGTTTCCAGTTGATTGGAGCCAATCTGGGACAAGCAAGCAGCAACCACAGCTGGCTCCGATAGATTGATAGCCCCCTTATCCAAACCAATCTGATGCTATCTGTATTGTGCAACACAGTGACAAGAGCAAACGTAGGACAAAAACAGTGAAGAAGACCTGCGAGCCCAAGTGGAACCAGACGTTCGTCTACACTCATGTCCATCGTAGGGATTTCCGCAACCACATGCTGGAGCTGACTATATGGGACCAACCCAGGTCACCAGAGGAGGACAGCACCTTTATGGGAGAGGTACCACGAACACGCACACACACACACACACACACACACACACACACACACACACACACACACACACACTAACAGCAAAGTCCTTTCCACTTGTTCTAAACACAGCATCTCAGTGGTGATTGTGAGTCTGGGTCATGGTGGTCATCATGTGATGAATTGTTCCAGAATCAGCTTAAAGCTAATTTTCATCTGCAGTCCCTTGACAGGTCACAATTAAAACATACACACATTGACAGAGCAGCACTGAACAAACTAGACAAACAAGACTCATATATAGTTATACACAGTAGTAGATCACACACACACCCCATGTCAGTAACAAGTGTGTGTTAGACGACCATCCCTAGATAACAATTTAATTATCATGTTATTTCATGATATCACACATTGTTCTCTCATGATCACAACTCATCAACAACATCATCGTGGAGCTGTTTCTCTCAGAATCAGGTGAGAAAAGGAGCATATAAATATGCAAGACAATAAAGTCATAAGGAGGTATACATCACATGTTCTAATGTCAGACCTGTAAGTGTGTGTCCTGTTAACAGTTCAGTTATAAACCCTCGCTCACCACAGATCACCTCTCTGATCATACTGGACTGCCAGACTAGGTTGAAACCTTGTACAGTATATGACTGGTCTGTTCATGGTCCATGGGCTATATTGTGGCCAGACTGTTGCAAAGATAGTCAGTGGTCGTGTCTATAATGGGAATTGGTGGATACTAAATGTTCATCTGCAGTTTTCTGTGGTGGTGCCAGTAGTTGTTAAGGTGTACTGAAGTAGCAGATCACATGACATGGTTAAGTTACGTTTGAGTCCAAAAATGCTATAAATGCAGTTCCAAGAGAAATAGTTTACACTCATTAAGATGTTTGATTTGAAAGAGAACTTATTCTAATTCTAACTATTGGACTTATCATCTGATTCATTTCGAACTGTGGATGTCTCGGGTTTTTCTGTGACTCACTCAGTTTGTCAGAGTGATTGTTATTTGGGGAGCTTTAACTGAGCACTCTCCCTCATGCCTCTTGGTGCATGGAGAGCTGTTTTCTCTCTACTCGGCTCAATGCTGGACTGTTACAGTGCATAATTACTGTTTCCGCTTCTCACAGCAGTAGGCTTTATGTTGTTTTCCAGTTTCATTCTCTCATGGTGAATATCAGCTACTGTCTCTGTGCCATCTGTGTGTATATGATGTACTGTGATGTGCCACTGGAGTTACAGTACCAACTAACGTTCATGCCCGTTTGTTTTGAAAAAGCAACGGCCAATGGGGAAACTCAGTCAGTCAGTCAGTCAGTCAGTCAGTCAGTCAGGGACAGACTGTCATGTTTATAGGCCTGGCCCATACATTTCTGCGTCCTGCCACAAAAAAAAGGAAAAAGAAGAAGATTTAGACTAACAAAATGAGGTTTGACTGGGGGCTTCTTATTTACATTTAGGGGCAACCCTAATTCCAGTAGTAGCAGGGAGCTGTTTTTCATTGATCACAGTAAACCCACCTGCTCAGATCGAATAGCAGACAGACGAAGTCAGTGGAGCATTTAGAAGCTAAAGATCCAGATATATCCCTCAGGAGCTGTTGGAGACCAAAACAGAGTTAAAACCAGAGGGAATATTGAACTTAACATTTCTTTGATGCAAAGCATGCATATCACTTCTTCTGTGCCAGAATATGTTTGCACCAAACACCAGACAGCAGATGTTTAGAGCAGCGCATATAAAACTTTCCTGATATATTTTCACAGACGGCGTCCACCGTCTGTGTAGACTCAATCAGCGCTCATGAACAGCAGCAAAACATTTCATTACTGTGTGGATTATGACTTGGGCAGATCCTGATAGAGCTGGAGACGGCCTTACTGGACGACAAGCCTCACTGGTATCCACTCCAAACCCATGATGTCTCATCCATACCGCTGCCCAGACCCTCCCCGTTCCTGCCCCGACGACACACACACACAGACACCCCTGGCAAGAAGCTGCAGCGTAAGTCTGAGTCTGTCAGTCACCGTAATTGTATATACTTCTTCATAAGCTCTTTCATGTACTCTTATATCTGTGTGCGAGCGTGCATGCGTGCATCGCTGTATAAGAGAGCAAGGATTGTGTGTGGTTTACTATCAATGAGCAAAGTATATCAATGTAACTGTCTGTTTTCACTACCCTTCCCTAATACTGCATTTGTCCCTGGATATGTGCATGCGTATATATGTGTGTGGTGTATATACACATCTCTGTGTGTGTGTGTGTGTGTGTCTATGACTGTTTAGGTTCTCAGCGTGTAACAGAGCCTGAATTTGATGAGGGTACAGCAGTAGTGTCTAAAGGTGGGTGGGGATTGTTTCCAAGCATTACATTCAGTGTGTCCCACAAACTGTATTTTTATTTGTGGTGTTGTTTGGGGGGTTTCTTGGCTGGAGCAGGTGTATGTATTAGTTAAGAGCAAAGTTTGGGCTCACTTTCCGTTTTTGCATGGACTACGTTTTATGCCAAAATGTGTTCCACGATCTTGTGCCGAAATGTATTCCGTAGGTGACAAACAGGCCTTTCACTGGTAAGCAAAGGTCAAACCAGCTGACAGAAAGTAATGACTCTAAACTGTTAATGATGACTTATAATGTAAACTGACCTTACAGTCTTCATAGATAGTCTTCATTTAGTCTTTCCTCTTTTTATGTGACCTGACAGTTATTTAAAAAATGGAAACATTCTCAGCAAATTACTTGAAATGGATCAAAAAATCCAAATTAAATCTAAAAACATAGATTGCAATACATACTGTATGACATTACAATGGGCCACCACAAGTAAATCGCATGCATGGAGATTACTGTCATGTCATAGACTACATGACTACATGACAGAGAGCATCCAGGCTCCACGCACCACCCAGCTCAGGCAGGTTTCTGCCTCAGATAAGTTCTGAAATGGGGCCCATCCAAGTTTCAGTTTGAAGACATTCATTTCTTAAGCACAAGTTACTTCCATGTATGTTGAAAAGTTCAGCTTTTTGTTTGTGCATCTATTAGTGTACATCTGTACACTGTAAATATCTGTGTCTGAGTGTGTGTCTGTATGTTAGGGTTGGACTGGTAAATGAATTTGTTGATATGAGCTATTTTAAGAATTAGAATTAGAAAAAGAATTAGATTGATTGATTACATATTTCTCTCACGATAAGCCCTTAAGATGATCTGCATTTTCATCACATGCCATTCAAGTATGGAAGAAAAAAGCATTTTCTTATTATTGCTACTGTTACAATGAATTACATATCAAAGTGAAAACGTAATCATCCTGTATTTCATTATAGATTGTCATGCCTGTCTCCTTTGTAATGGAGATAGTGATGGTCTGTTGGCTGTTTCAGACACTTTGTACCCTGACAGTAAAATTCAGCTGGAAACACAGTATCGGCTCTATCAGTCGAACCCTACAACACTATGTGTCCGTGTTTCTTGTTAATGAGTCCCAAGTAGAAAAATCGGGGACAGAAGGGATGCAAAAAAATCCACCGCATTACTTTGAACAACTTTTGTTTTAATTTCGATGCATGGTAGGAATAAATGAAAGACCTTGGTAGCGCTTTGCCAAACAAAACTAATGGCCCACTGTTAGCTTTGTGGTGCTGTTCTCTTGGAAATGAAACCAGTGACCTTGGGACCACAACAAAGCTTGACACAGTCGCACAAATCCCTTCAAGGCCGATCAGTCTCTCTATTTATATTTTTATCTTCACAGATAGTTCCGCTACACCACCAAAGAAAGTTTTTTTTTATTTTTTTACTACATCAGAAAATACAGGGCACAGTCATGAAAAATAGTCAGCTGCAGTCCTATTATTAGGCTAATCTTTAAATAGTCTGCATCCTTGAGTCACACTGTCCTGTTGTAGTTGCCACACAGTATGTTCACTGCTGTCAGGCCCCATGCTGAGATGTTAGCATGAAAGTAGTAAACATGGTGTTAAGACTTTGATATACTAGGTTGATATCTGGTGTGATTAAGCTATTAGCATCGTCTTCACAGGACTGGCAGACTCCACCAGTACAAAAAACATATGGAGAGATAAGTACTGAATATAAATGCGCTGAATGATTATTGTTACCATAAATAGTATCAAAATGTTGGGTTTGTTTTCATGAAACTCTTGGGAAATATAAATTTAACCACTTTGCTTAAATAAATTTGGGCATCTGGATGAAGATCACTCATATTATGCAGTTTTGCTAAAGCTTATGTGCTGTGTAGGAGGCTGCTGAACATGTCACTTAACTGTAGATCAGGGCTGTAAAGACCGACACTGGCAATTACTAATTACACTTTTCCCATTTGACGTATTTATTTCTGAGCACTCATCCACATTTACTCATGTGTGTTTATATGCATGGCCATTCCCACCCAGCAGCGGATGGGCGTGGCAGGGAGAGGCAGCGGGAGTCCACGTCTACCCTGGAGGTGCCAGACCAGCAGAGGACTCCCACCCATCACATACGTTCCCGTTCGGTCTCCCCGCACCGTGAGGAGCAGGGACGAATCAGGTCACGCCCACCCAACATTCCCGCCCAGAGGTGAGGGTTCAAAGATGAGACGAGATTTTATTTTTAAGGAGGAACATGATGATTTTTAACAGTTGCACTATTTTATGTGAATCAGTTTGAAGAGATCGAGACAGGGACTACTCAAATTGATGCTTGCACACATAATCCACTTCTTTGCTGCGTATTTGTATATTCAGCATCCTCCAAGTGGTCATATTATAGCCCACTATATGGGTATGGAAGGACATACACGATTTAAAATCATTAACTCTAAGTCCTCAGAGGTGGGCGGCTTGGGCTGATGTGATGATGGATGCTAATAAAAGGCCAATGTCAGCCTGCTAAGAAGACATTGGTCACTTGTAAGAGCTGAAAGCAACACGGTGGAGCAGAAGAGGCGGAATGAGAGTTTGTTGGAAGCCAACAGAGTCCATCTACTAATGAAATGTCTGTCTGATGCAGAACAGGCAGTGCTGCCAGCTCTGCTTTTACTCGCCGAGCCAAATAAGCCCCGCCAAGAGTCTGCTGCAACACCACCTGACCACGAACCTGACATAAATCTTCCTTCCTTCCTTCCTTCCTTCCTTCCTCCCTTCCTTTCAGGAGTCTGGATGATGAGCTTCCTCACACTCGTCGTTCTCGTTCTCCAACTCGCTACTACGACGCTGCCAGAGGTCGCCACCAGGAGGAGGAGTACCTGGATGACAGGTGTGTGTGTGTGAACACCGCTCTTAATGTATCTAATTAGATTAAGTGTCATCAGAGTTGTTCCCAGTGTTTGTCACTGTTTGCTATTTTGTGTGTAACGCTGACCGCTTATTTGTGTGAACAGTTGGCTTCAGACAGCAGATTTAATGTGAAAAACTGTGACTGCTCCAGAGATTCTGTTTTTCCTTGTAGGTGTGAGTGTCTGTCATGAGATTCGATCAAGCTTTATTTTATGAAACAGGTTAAATTCTTCTGTTTACCAGTGTCTTGTTTTGTTATTCTGCTCTGTCTGTCACTGAATTTGCCTTTTTCATGGTTCTCTTTTCTTTGGGCCCCGAACCAAGTTTGGTGCAGTAGCCGTCCGTCGTCGTTGTCTTGTATAAAGTGACTTTAAGGCAGCGCTGAGTCGATACGGCTTTGGTTGTAAAAATCTGTGGCGTTTCTGAGTATGCGTGTGCGTGTGTGTGACGTGCATAGCAATCAGCGACGGCTCCTCTTTCCTATTCACCCTCTTCTCCTTCTGCTCTTGTGGTTTTTTTGACTGTTGTTGATTTCCTCATGTTTCATCCATCCCCATGGTAACCACAGTGAGGTCATCATGATGCACCAGTCAATGCGAGGCAAAAGTGCTGAGTGCCTCCACACCAGGTAAACTAGCCAATCATGACATATTGTTTACATTTGGGTTCTAGGTTGGTTGTAGTTTTATGTGCGCAGTGTTCTTGTCAGGTTCTCTATCTATGCAGTCGTCTTTAAATAGAAGTTAAATCCATCACTGGTAGTGTTTAGAAAGAGATGAAAGAGTGAGAAAGTATCACACTCAAGTAGAGGCTCTTCTTCTTCTTTGCTGTAAAAGTAAAACAAGCGCTGTAAAAGTAAATTGTGTGTCGTTTAGAATATATACAGAAAGTAATAGTTACACATAATGTTCTTCCAGTGTAATGTAAAGAAGAGAAGTCAAAACACATATTAGTAGAAGTAATATTGTGGACTGGACTTAATAGATAAGGCTTTTTTTTATTGTCAACAAATCCCATGAAGTAATAAGAATCTTGGTACTTTGCCTACCTTGTGTGTTCCTCTCAACACAAGCCCATTTTTTTCTATTGAACATGTAAATCTTTAAAAACTGGTCAGGAATGTGTAGTTTCATTTATTAAAATGGCAATAAATAAATAAATTCCAGCTTGGCACTGTAGTTTTTAATGAACGTTCCTCAAACAGGAGAGAATAGTGTGTTGGGGACTATTTTCAGTTGCGGATTAATCCACATTTGATACCAGAGTGAGTATTTGGGCCTGCAGGACAGTGTATGAGGGACTGAGTCAAGTTAAACTACAGTGTCTGTGTTCATGGTAATGAAGGAACTTATGAACTAATGAAGGTGACTTGAGGTCACCGGGTGCAACAGTGCGGCTCACTGATGTGTTTTTAATAGTTTGGACTAATGGAGCTCTGTGGCACAGAAGAATAACATATACTCTATCAGGCTTTTGGACACACACACACAATGCTTGTTAGATAGATCAGTTCATAGTTGGTTTTGTTCTATTCATGGGATTTGCTGACAGACTATGATCACTGACTTGCTATTTTGAAGCAGGTGGGGAATAAACAAGTGACGGTGCTAACCATCATTAGAAATGAATGTGTTATTGGGGAAAATGAAATATATAAACAGATGGATCAGCTTGCGGACAGGGAGTCAGAGCGCTGGTTGTTTAGTCGTACTGCTCCCTCTCATCCACAAGAGGACACTACAGGACCATGCTTGCCTTCACACTGCGCTTCACTCTTATCCTGCTGCTATTCTACAACTCATCACCAGTATGGCTTTCCAGGGCTAGAGTCCTGTTCTCGTCTCTGCACGCTCTTTCTGATACAGTTTGAGATGTCAGATGTCATTTAACATTTGTGCATCACACATGCTTTGATCGTCTCCACTCAAGCCTTACATTGCTATTTGAGCACAAAGCCAAAAAAAGGTAAGTTACACGCTTAAGAACACATCTGTAGAGGCTTCTCCTTATACAGCTATACCTCTCTGATTGAAACATAATAAGATGGTAACATTTTGTACTTTGTACACACATGGATGTGTTTGAGGTGGAAGGGTGTTTTTAAGCGTGTCAGCACAGATGAGAGTCGGCTTTTGATGCTTGTATGCCTGTCATGCAGCGCTGTAGTTCTACTCGCTTACCCTGCAGAAACTTACAAGCTTAGCCAGTGATTTTTGCAAGGAATGCACTGTTTAGAAACATGTCAGATGACAGTATGACGGCCGTGAAGACATAACGGACAGTCCTGAAACATGAGACTTACATTGCTTTTCTAGTATAAATAAATATTTGGATGAGGAAATAGAATAAATCAGCTGGCGAGCCAAACCTCTTTGAACAACACATCTTCAAATAAGCTTAGTAACATACTACATAGCACATAAAATCACTGGATAAGTTGGCAACTTCTTTGACCTGTAAAACTTTCTGTCTGTTGTGCAACACACTTGTTTTTTTCTCCTCTTCCACCCATTCCTCCCATTATCCGGCTTGTGTCTGCTGCATGCATGCTAACATCAGGAGATCTACTAGGCGCAATAACACACTGCCACCTAAGATGCCACTTTTGTTCAACAAACACACAAACAGGTAAGTCCACAGTTAAGGGTTCAGTATGCTTCAAACAAACAAACTGTTTATACCTGGACGTTTTTATCCGTTCTGTGTTCCTGTTTCAAATTTTTCCTCAAACAATATCTTCAGTGGTGCTTAGCATACAAACACGGGACTCTCCTGGATAAAGTAACAATCAGGAAGGATTATGTTGTGGCCAACAGTTTGAATTATTTCAGCTTCATTTCTGAGAAATCATGTTTGGTTTTTTGTCAGCTGGCAGGGCAGACAGCTAAAAATACAATACCCATGAGCCTCTGCAGCCGTTGCCATTGGGAAGAAATCAGTAAGAGTGGCAAATTAGAGCTGTAGCAAATTCAAACCCTTTCATTGTTGTATTTGGGAACAAACAGCGATTTATACTATAAGCTGAATTCTCCCAAAACTGCCCCAGAATCCAAAAGTGAATTAAATTAAGCTGCAAAATGTATTATAGTATTTTGCTTCTGCACTTTGTTGCCAATATACAGTGTGTAGACAATTGTGAGCTCAGTGATTGGATGTTTCTTTCTCAAATGCACCTTGGAAGTCGAGGTTTACTTCTACTGTAAAGTCAGGCAATTCAACAAGCCCGTTGTTTGAAGCATACTGAGGCCATTAGACATTCTGTGATGCCAGTGTGAATTTTTCTCAACCTGAGGAGACGAACATAATGATTTTGTTGTAGCAGATCTTGATGATCTCTGATATTGGAGTTAGGATACCTGCCAAACTGTGCATATTGATAGTAGAATAAGACACACAAGCTTGTGATATGTACAAGCCTGCGGACTTCCTTTTCTGTGAGTATTTCCACAGCAGCAGGAGCTTCACAGATTTGTTTCCAATCTGAGCTTTCTTTCCTTTGCAAATGCATGCTGAAACTTTCATCTTGTGACTAGTTCAACGCTGCCTGCATGTCGAAAGATAAGCTCTCTTGCGGGATCGCACACGGTCATGGCGACGCGCTGCTCCATCACACACTGCATTGCAATGTTCAAAGATGAGGTGACAGTTAGGTAAGACACACACATACATGCGTGCAGATTATGATTAATGTCTACACAAAGGAGTATAAGATGCACCAGGTTGGGAGAATAGTGCAGAGAGCATTCCATCATTTGCCATGACAGTCAAAACAAAAAAAAAAACAAAAAAAAAACAACGTTTCCACCCTACCCCATCTTCATGACAACCATGACAACTTACAGACACTCCCATCCTTACACCAGCCAGCCAGTCATGGTTTAATTCTCAGATTAGCATTATGATTTTGGGAATCTAACCGGAGTTTCTTTTAAAGCATTTTTTCTGTTTGTCCATTCTTTTTCTCTTTGTGTTTGTTTCTGTCCTCTCCTCCTGTCTCCTCCTCCATTGGATGGCATGTTGTGCTGTGGTGCCTCTAGTGATCTGCAGCCCTCTCTGGCCAGGGTTAGGAGCGCTAGCGCCAACTGTCTGACTCCAGACAATCATGCCCCCTCACCAGAGACTGAAAGGTACCAGCCTCTGTCCACCACCCCTCCTGTAGTGCTCCAGTAGTCTCCTATCTTCTACCTTTCCTAGTCTTTGCAGTTCTTTTCACTCTGAATTGTCCTACACTAGCTGGAGATTAAGCTTCCCTCCTCTTCACTCTACCCAGATCACTATACACCACTCTACCCTTTCAATCTGCTGATACACCCAACAGCTCCTATGTTTGCCACAGTCCTCAAGTTGTATATGAAGGTGCAGCGATTCTGTAAAACTGTCATCCATTAACAAGTATCAGTAGTAGAACTTGACATATCACTATCTAGACACCTTCATCGCCATCAAAGCATGAGCACATGAATATGATGCAAGCGCGATTGGCATCCTGACAACCAAATCGCTGCACCTTTTCTTGTGCACCTTACCATCTTACCTTTACTGTATCTAAAGATGAATCACTTCACCAACCAGCCTACTTTCTTCAACCTGCAGTTTTCATCTCATTTGTTTGCCTCACTTCTTAGTAAAACCAGCATAACCTTTTGTCACCAAGGTCTGTTTGTACATTGAATCATGAGACCAGCTGTCCTGCTTCATCGAAAGAGATTTCTGGTACCAGAGCTGCTTTCTTGGTCAACCATCACCCACAATTTAATCCAAATACCTTGAAGGATATGTTCAAATTTATTCTTTTATATTTTATCACAATACGTTGGCCTAACTGCATGCTGTATGTATGTTCAGAGAGTTGTATCATTGCCAGGATGTTGCTGATTGCTTCCTGCTCAAGAAGAAAACAAAACTTTTGTACTGAAAAGACTGTACCTTCTGAAGGTATTTCCCTCAGGAGTCGGTGAACACCAAACCAAACAGCTAAAAACAGATGGTCTATTGAACCTTTATTTTTCGGGTGGCCAGAAACACAGCTCCAAATTTCTAATGTTGTTCCATGTCTGCTGGAAACATGCAGCATATAAGTAAATTATTGCTAACAAGGTCGAGTTTATTTCAGTGTTGTGCGTACGGCTTGTTCAACTGCCCCAAGTGGCCAAAAAATACTTGCAGCCATGGCAGGAGCAAAGAGTCTCAGGCAGCTTTTTGCTTGTGCATTCCTAAGAATGGAAGGTCAAGGCTTTCTGATTTTGTAATGGCTTCCTGATTTGATCATATGGGTGATATATTTTGTATGTGTACACATAGAAAATCTTTGTCCCATTCCCTGCCCCGGAGACGTCCGGCAAGTCCCAGGATTCTTATCCAACATGCTTCCCCAGAAGATGACAGGTACCCTTTTGTGGACCCCAACCGCTTCCTCTCAGAGCTTGACTTATGCCTTAAAATCTGATGCTGCACGTAAACTCAAAGACCCAAAGATTTTTTTTCAATCATAATAAAATATATCACCACCCAACATGTCACTAACTTTTTTTTGTTTTTTTCAGTAATGTAACACATTCTTGGAGACCTGACTGAAATCCTCGGGGTTCAGTCGGGTCTTATTGGGTTCAGGCAGATGTCAAGCTCTACCTCATATTTGCAGCTGACAATTTCTTTGCTGAGTTCTGATATTTCTGTGACGAGCTGGTAGTGAATTTGCAACCTAAGCTATTCCAACTCTTCCTATTCTGATAGAAGTGTAGTGAGTCACTTTATCTTGTCTCTTATAAACAAGTATAATTTAATGTATTTTAGCCAAATTTGATGCAACAAATTTTAAAAATCCATGAAAGAAACTTTGGGAACTAAGCTTATTCACTTCCTTGCTAAGGGTTAGATTAGAAGATCCATATGACTCTCATATTTGTCCATTAGGAAGTTACAACAAGGAGACAGCTTAGCTTAGCTTAGCATAAAGACTGAAGTCTTTGTGAGGGAAACAGCTCTGTCAAGAGGTATGCATTAACAAACAAAACACAACATGTTAATTATTGAGCTTTCGAGGTGTTTGTTGGGGAATTGTGTTACCTTTTAAGTCTTTATGCAAGGCTTTGCTAATGTCACATGACTTTACCTCTATTTAATGAACAGATGTGAGAGTGGTATCAATCCTCCCCTGACACTCTTTACAAAAAAGCAAATAAGCATATTTCCCAAAATGTTGAACTATTACTTTAATCTTGCTTCTAACTGAAATTGTTATTTTCTTGAAAGGTTCACTTTATTTTAACAAATACAAGATAAAATGGCAAGCTATTCTTGTCACTTTTTGCAATTTAGCTTCCTCTAGCTAACCCTAAACTCCTGGTTTGCGGTCAGTGAGCTGGACACAGTGAGAGTGAACATGTTATACAATTTAGAACTTGTCAAAATGAAGGTCAGGACGTGCCATAGGCACAGACAAGTTCTGCATTGATTCATACTTTGTCACTCACATTGTGTAAAGGGTTGCTTGTTGGTGGTGTTTATCTGGTTTGCAATTTTTTGCGATAGTTGTAGCGATAGTTTTCGTTCCTGGTTGTTGTTGTTGTTGCCGTAGTTGTGTCCTGTCGCTTTTCTAGCCTTCCTTCATGGTTTTCAGTGGCCAGTTTGTGCTCCTCTGAACTTATGGTAGTTTGTAGTGGATATGGTGTGACATCTTGCCTTGTTGAGTTTGCCTCCTGCAGTCTTTCCAAGTGTACTTTTTGTTCTGGGAATTGCATCTGCAGCTTCTGTGTGCTCGCCCTCTCTTCTCAGTCTTAAAGCAGTCTCTCTTTTTCAAGGCCTAGTGCTCAGCAATGACTTAAAATTCATGATGTTCATAATTCATATTAGAAGTGTGACTGTGTATGTTCGTGTGTGTGTGTGTGTGTGTGTGTGTGCGTGCCTGTGTTTGTGTGGCGGTACATGTATCATCCTTGTCATCTTCCTGTCCATGAATGGAGAATATGGATGCTGCTTCCTACTCAAGAGACTTTAATTCACCTCAGTACAAAGAAGAGGTACACACACTTACATGTATATACACACACTCACACACAGACACACACAGGCACAGTTACAGATGAAGCATGAGTGTGTGACACCCCTTATTCATATCACCATCATACCATCCATCACAGCATGCCTCCTTTTTCCTGTTTTCCAGATCATAAACTTATAAGGCCAATGACAGCCAGCTGACAGAGTCAGACTCTAAATGATGTATCCTCCATCATGCTCTCTTCCATCCTCTCATCCTCTCATCCATCCATCTTTTTTTCTTTTGTGTATTGTTCCCTTTGCTCATCCGCATTCTCCAGGCAGCCTCGGACCCTGGAAACACCTGAATGTCAGACTCTTGGCAGGAAGCTCTCTGACAGTGGCAGGTAAGGCATGTACTGTATGCTCAGCACATGTCAAACAATAATGTATGAGGTCATCGATGGGAGGAGCTTGAAATCACACAATCAACTTCTAAATCATTTCAAAAATGTGTCTGCTGCTGGTAGCTTTTCAAATCCACTCGCCAGTTTGGAAGAGTCTTTTTTTAGGTTAGTCTTAAGCCTCATTTGGACTGGATTAACATCACAGGGGGAGGTGAGGAATATTCACTGTGCTCCTCTTTAACTTAACTCATCATTCATTTTAAGCACAGTGAAATTACAGGTTATGGTCTGTAATAAGCATGGAGAATCAGCAGGACAAAGACAAAAGAGAAAGCCAAAGGCCAACCCAGGGGAGAGGCATCAGGCAAAGATACTGCGTGAGGTGAATTTGAGTCGCACATACATGGCAAACAGGATAATTGAGCATACTGTTAATGGTGCCAATTGGCCAAAATGTAAACAAGTATTGGCCAAACAAAGCACAGGGCTCTGAGGAGAATACCAGTACCTCCCTGTAGCTAACAGTATAAGAGGCCTTTTCACAAGCTTTTATGTAGTCTTGCTCTCCTGATGGCTTTGATTTTTTTCTGTCATCGTATTTATTCCAAGATAGACCAGTCTGTTGGTGTTAGCATTTTTCCATCTATTTTCACACAAAAGTTCTGGGGTGGGGGTGAAAAGTCTTAAACATTATATTGGCATTGGCATAACTGGCAGATGGTACGGAGTTAAGCCTTTTAGATAGATGGGTTTATGTATCTTTTGAGGGATTTAGTTCATATTTAGTTTGTAGGAAAGTGATATGGAGCAAACAAGCCTATATCTTTTTTCTTAGGCTGCATGTGGCCTTCAATAATAATGTACTACTCCAAAAAGATGTGCCAACCCTGTCTGCTAAAAGTTAGGTTTTTGTAGAGCTAAATGTTCACTGGCAGGGTTTTTTCCAGGCCAGGAAGTATTACATTCTTGACATGTCATGTCTCTGAGCAGACCGACATGGCCGTGCCACTAACATGACTCACTGCTAATGTCGTGATTCAAAGCAGCGTTGACTGCTCTTATGTTTACACCAAGACCACTGTCAGTCCCTAAACTAAACCAAGTGCTTTGAGCTGCCTAAATATAAGCAGAAAATAGGAATTATGCTTTAGTCGCCATGATGTTTCCTTCCAAAGTTACTTGTTGTTGAAAGTGAGTAGTACATAAGTGTCATTTTCAGGGGATATTTATTTATTTATAATAGATTAATAACGTGTAGGCAGCTCTAGGCTTGTTCACAGTCTTCAGGAAGGTTAACAATGCAACCTGCAAGCTAGATGTTTGCCTTATGTTTCATTTCACTTGATTTGGATGACCTTTTATTTATTTGTGATCTGTTGCTTTTTTCTCCCTCCTCCATTTTTCCTTAACCCCATCTTTCTTCCCATCTTTGTTCCTGCATGCTGCTGCTCACACACTGTTGTTGTGGGGCTTTTGGGTTTGTATGGCACCTCTGTGACTGTGCATTTGTGTGTGTGTGTGTGTGTGTGTGTGTGTGTGTGTGTGTGTGTGCCAGAATCAAGCCCACCTCAATCTTAAGGGGCTCAAGAGGAAAGAAGCCACAACTGCGGCCCCTTGGTAAGGGGAGTCCCTTTGAATGAGTGCCCCCCCAACCCACTGACACAACAGCAGATCCACTGTATTTACTCTAGATATTAGGAAGGAGAAGAACGACAAGAAAGACAGGGCTGCTCTCTCACACCTTCATACGTTTACCTGTTTGTGTGTGTGTGTGTGTGTGTGTGTGTGTGTGTGTGTGTGTGTGTGTGTGTGTGACCTGTCTTTGTCACATCATGACCTCAGATGCTGCTGCGTCTTTCCTTGTGTTTGTGTATTTATGGTGTATGTGTTGTGTGGACATGTGTGGACACTCAAAGGTCACTCTTTGTCAGAGTCATTTTATAACCTGGATGTGCAAGTGTTGTGTCAAGTTTTCTGTTAGGTGTTAAAGTTTTGCAGATTTTGGTCATTTTCAACATTTGTCAAGCAGCATCCTTTGAAACTGTCAAGGGGACCAGTGATTATCACATAATTAATAGATTTTGCGTCAGTAGTCCTATTCTTTTGCTCTAAAGGCAGTACAATGGCAGAGTCCACGGCCAGAAAAATGGCAATTGTGAACAGAAGCTTTTTATAGTAGAACTGGTTAAAAATTCATAATAAACAGAAAAATGAAAACTCTAAATAAGTAGCTGTAGTTTTCTCTTGATTGGAGCGATCACAGGTCATTCACAGTGAAACAGGAAACACAGCTTGTTCTTGGGTCTTTTGTGAGAATGGATTACAGTGAATGGATGTCTGCAGATATGATGGGATTTGTGCTTAAAGGCTTTCACCTTCTCTATGTGTTCTTTCACCATCTGAATCTTTATTTGCTGCTCTTTCTGCGACAGGATCCCTCACTACCGACCCCTGAACGAGCTTCACTTTGCATCACTTTGTGAATATATTGTTGCCACCGATATCACACAAAAATATTGTTGCTGTTCTTTCATTTCCACAACCGATGCTTTTCTGGTGTTCTGTCACTTTTTTATGCATTTTCATACAGGATTTGATGTTGCCATCTTAAAACAAACTCTGAAATGACAGCAGGGTCCATTGGTTATATAATAATATCTGTTTCTCTGCTCAGTTTTTGTGTTCCTTCAGGTGAATTTCAACCACTTATAATGTCAAAATAATACTGTGTGTGTAGGATTAACTCAAGAAATGTGAACGACGACCAGAGAGTGACCCGTGCTGCAGTGTACGCCCTGGATCACAAACATATTGACTTTCATTTCATTTTCTCTCTTTTTTTCATCCCCATTCTCTTCATCCTTGCTTTTGTTCATTTTCTCCTCTCCCCTCTCTTCTCCAACCCTCTCTCCACCTCTCCGTCCTGCTGGCCGTTTTCTCCTCTGTCTGCTTCACTCTCATGTTATTTTGTGTTAGGGGCCACCTCCAAGGTGGTTCGTCTCTTTCCTCCTCAGTGACGTCCTCCTCAGCCCGCAGAGTACGGCAACTCCCACAGCTTCCCCCCAAGAGCAGCACCGCAGAACAAGGTATGTATTAGTGGGGATGATGATGATGTTGTGTGTGTGTGTGTGTGTGTGTGTGTGTACATCAACAATTTTACAGTGTCCAACTCAACTTTGGAAATGCACTCACAGTCCTAGAACTGCTGGTGCAGCTTTTGGTTTAGATATTTACTGAAATATTCCATTGTGCCTGATCTACAGTCTCCAGCCAAGATTAATGAATACACTGCTGTAGCCAGAATTTAAAAGTGACTTGTTATTATCTATTGAAGTCAATAATTGTCTTTTTTCAAATGAAGGTTGATTACCTGTATGTGCTGAAAGGTGACATCATTGTTAGTGTGTCCAGCTTTTTCAGGACTGAATGTTTACAAGTTGCAGATACTATTTTCTTTGTTTTCTTGCTGAATTTATCTGCGTGACACAACATTTTCTTTGCTGCAAATAGGGTCATTTTACAGTGCCGAGTCTGATTGCATGGGAATTTACTGACTTTCTTGCTTTTCATATGTCGTGTGTGTGTGTGTGTGTGTGTGCGTGCGTGCGTGCAGCCCTGGTAGCAGAGCAGTGTGTTCGTCAGCTCCAGATGAGGGTTCATTCTAACCGGGTATCAGCCGCCACCACCTCCAGCCAACAGGACCTGGATCGATCCCTCAAGAACAAACGGGAGGTGGGCCACAGCTTTTTTTTTTTTTTGGCTTCATTTGGCCTGACAGTTCACTTTAAAATAAACTCATCAGGAGAATGGAGGGGAACAATAAGGGTACCAGCCACACCATGAGCCATAATGTTGCTGAAGTGCTTCGCAGTGAATTGCATTTACTGCCTAAGAAAGTAATAAATTATGTTACCGTAATGGTGAAGACCACTCAATAAAGTCAATTGGTTCCAACTGGGAAGTCACTCAAGATGCACCTAACTCCTCAAACACACAAGTGTACAATCCACACTGGCTGGTTTTCCTGTTCCTAACTTAGAGAAAACTGACAGTTTAATGGTGATATCCTGACTTTCACACGTGTCTACAAGCCAGTAGTTTAATTATTTTGAACAAAGTGTCAGTGCTGTCTTTGGGATGCATTACTCTGTCCCCCATCTGACTGAATGTTAAATGATTCCAATCTGACAGTATAGATCATCTTCACAAATTGAGCATCCAAAGGTTGATAATGCTATGATATGGATGAAAATGTGTTGAAAGTAATAATAAAAGTGAATGATGGAAGGTGATCAGCTCTTAATCTTTGTGAGATTGAAAATAGCCTTTATGGTCTCCTCCAAAATCTAAATTGTTTCTATCTGCAGAACAGATCGGGTTCGTCTGATAGAAGCTTTAACACTTTTTAAACTTTAAACTGAGATTTCGTGTTTAAACATTTTATTTTCAAAAGGTGGAAAAGTGTCTGAGGCAACATTGTGACGACTCAATAAAATGAACTCTCCCTTTAAACTCATAACACTGACTAATGACACTATACACCTTTGGAACAGCCACACACATTTTCACTTAGCTAATGAGACTCTGTTGTAGGGCTGCAGGGGTGTGTACGGCCTGCGCTTGATTGGCAGCTCCCTGACTCTCCCACAGGTCTTTTTCACAGCAGACATTTTGCCTTGGCTTTGCAGGTGAAGCACAGGTGTACTTAACAACACCAATGATGGCACAGTTTCATTAAATGTCACGATAAGCCATGCCAGTGAGTCAGTATGCACACTGCCAGGACCCTGAAGCTGGCACAAAAAGCACAGGTGTTAACAGTTTCACCTGTGCAGTTCCTGCTCCAACATGCCAAAATGTCTGCAGTGAAACAGGCTGATCTCTTTGGACCTGTTGCAGCAGTGATGTTATACCTGTATCATTCCAACTCTTACATGGAGCTTGTTGACCTCATGCAAACCTACTTCAAACTGAGCATGGCGCTAATTAGCCTTTATAAGTGACAACACCTCTGTGGGTATGCAGGGCCTTTCATAACAAACAACTACATGAGATTTTCTTCTCTCTTGTGTTCTGGCAAAGCTGAAGAGACATTTGATGGAGTTAGGAGCACTGTCAGCGGGCACGGTGCAGAATTACTCCGTGGGCGACTGGATCAGCCTGAAGCTGTTGGAAACGTAAACCAAAGACAGCTGTCAGTTTATATTAAAAGCAGCTTTAATCTGGGTTCACAACTCCACAACAAGCTAAACATCATTTACATATTATGTGCTTCTAAAGTTGGTATGGCTAACATGTTAGCAAACCGTTGCCTACATACACGGATGCAGAGCAACTTCAATTTCCACTTGTGTTTCTGGCCACCTGATGAATGTAAGCCCTGTAATCACTCTCCTTTTAGCTCCGTTTTTGGTCTTTAGCTGTTAAATGCTCCGCTGTGTTCACCAGCTGTTTGTATCAGACTCACAGAAGTATGGACTCACAAAAGCAGACGACAGACTGATACAGCTCAAAAGGTTTAATCCAGGCAATGGTCGGTACACGGGCAGGCAAACCAAACAGGCAGAGGTATCCAAAACGGCAGGCAGATGATGGTCAAAGAACAAAGACAGGGTCGAAACACACACTAGAAATACCGATACTAAGGACGCTGGAACTCTCACACGAAGGCAAAGAAGACTAAATAAACTAGGGGGGAGGTAGCACAGGTGAAGCACATTAGGGCGGGGCAGACAATCACAACGGCGGGAAGGAGAACAAAGGGAGGAAGTAAGCAGTAGTAATAGCAGTAGAGACAACACAGGGGAAAACGAGACTATCAAAATAAAACAGGAAACAAAAGAAAATAGAGACATGACAGATCATGACAGTTTGGTGCTGGGCAGTACTGTGGGTTTGTCGGAGCTTTTTTGTTGAAAACACCTGAAAAAAAAGTTGATGAGAGCAGTGAGACTGAACCAAAACAGGAAAGTTGGGGGACAATGAGCTGAAAGGTGCTAAAATGCTCTGTCCAGCTGGGGATAGTCACAATTATAGTTGCTGTTCACAACCCCTGTAAACGTTACACATAGGTATTTGATCCCTCCAGTGTAAAACGTTGATTAGTTCACCATTAACACCTCTCCTTGATTAATTGATTCTCAGTGCATCGTTTTCAGGATCTAGTAGTAATATCTACTAACAACATTTTGTGTGTCTGTCTCGTGCAGCTGTACAAGGACCAGAGGAGGAGCAGCGAGAACGTTTCCCATAAGTCCTCAGACAGTGATGTCAGCGATGTGTCAGCCATCTCTCGAACCAGCAGTGCCTCTCGCATCAGTAGCACCAGCTACATGTCCATCCAATCAGAGAGACCCCGGGGACGCTTCAGGTACCCACACATACTCACCTAGACACTAACTTTTTTGTGTGTTACCTTACAGTAAAAGGAATTATTAAGACACATGAAATAAACTTACTTTTGGGTGACATTATGTGATTGTTATTGTAAAATGTGACCATCAGCAGGGCCATGCGCGCAACGGGACGCCACATGATGAAGAGCACCAGCGTGAGTGGTGAGATCTACGGCATGGAGCACACCGACGGCAGCCAATCAGACACGGCACTCGGGAGCCTTGGAAGCGGGATCAAGAAGCGGCGCTCGAGCCTCAGCCAACGTGTCGTCGCCATCCTGCCATCCAGACGCAGCCGGAGTACCTCGCAGCTCAGCCAGACGGGTCAGAGAACAGTCCAACTGACAGTCTGAGAAAACGCCACACAAACGCACGCAGAGAGGAAGAAAGAAATACACTTATCCTTCCTAGCACTACATTTCAGCACCTGTCATAGACCCCTGTGGAATGTTGCTGTGTGTGTCATTTCTTCAAAGAAGCACCTCCACAATGATTTGAAGACATTAGTGTAATCACTGTAAATAAATAATACCGTCGCCAAGAAGATTGGCAGCCTCCAGAGGCATCTAGTCTGTTTTATATTGTGTAGCAAATCATTGCCTTTGGCAGATGATGAACAAAGTTTAAAGGCTAATATAAAATATTCATGAGTAAAGCTGAAGCAGCAGGTTTTGCTTGAAATGTGTTTTTTAATGTTTTTCTGAAAACCACAATATGTCTAATTATTTATGCAAATGCGGGCTCTTTGAAATGATTCAATCTCAGGGGATCGTAGTGGCTGTCGGCTGCAGTGTCTGCTTTAATACTACTATGAGATGTGCACTCAAAGGTACTGTGGTGGTACAGCAGTTTGTTTGTTTGTGGTGCTCTGTCATCACATGCTCGGTGAAGCCGAATGCATGCTATGAGCACGGGGCGATATGATGCCCATGTTTGCAGGCTGCAGAGGACTGTCGGTGGCTGCAGTATGCTGTGTAAGAGCAGTACAAGGGGAGGAGAGCTAAGCTAATGTGATCAATGCAGGTTTGAAAATGCTCCAAAACAAGGATTGGCTAATCTTTGTGACTTATAAAATTGATTTAGTATGTTTGTTAGGGTACACATTATGTGTTTGGGGAAAATGTGTTTGTTTACAGTGAAATCTCAACAGGGTACCTTTAATATCATTGTCAGTTCTCTAAATCTGGACAGGAGCTTAGCATTCGATTACTGTTGGAGCTACAGTTTCATTGAAAGAGACG
Organism: Chaetodon auriga; assembly: GCF_051107435.1. Taxonomy (NCBI): domain Eukaryota; kingdom Metazoa; phylum Chordata; class Actinopteri; order Chaetodontiformes; family Chaetodontidae; genus Chaetodon; species Chaetodon auriga. The sequence goes on along the minus strand of NC_135084.1, from coordinate 5,436,523 downwards.
ATGGAAATGAAGCTGTCTTAAATCTTGGAGAGGCAGTGGAGTTGCATGTTGTTAACGTGGTCAAACGCATCTCTGATTGCCAATCAGAGAACCAATATTTATCATGGGTGCATTTATTTATGGATTTGATGCGTCTTCATATGAAAACAAACTGGTCTGAAAACAAACACACACACACACACACACACACACACACACACACACACACATTTGCACACACACAAACGCAGACTACACATGAAGGCTTCAATGCAGACAGACAACAGCCTCTAAGTAACTAACATGGTAACACATTTTACCAGTGTATCCAGTGTTGCTGTTGTTTCTGATGTTCTTGTTTATTGGCTTTGTTGTTGTTATGTGTGTTATTTCAGAGGCGGCGGGTAAGGCGGCGGACAGACAGAAAGGTAAAGCAGACAGACAGTTAGACAGACAGACAGTTTGAAAAGGAAGACAGCTAGACACTGTAAGACAGGAAGAAAGACACTGTGTGAAGTAACACCTACTTCAGGTGATGCTTGGCCTTATAGGAGCCATAAAGTGCATTGCTGTTGCATGATGAACCAGCATGCTATTATATTATACAGCAAGAAAGAATGTTTAGATGGTTAAAGACACAATGTAGCCGCTGTTACATGTAACTTCTCTTATGTTATTTAATTGCACTGAGTAATGTTAAAGGTTAAGTTAACCAATAAAGCATCACTATACACTTAGTATTAAGTTTTTTATACACAAAATAGACCAAACTCAGGCAGACAGGGAGCCACAGAGAGAGAATGATAGTAAGGGAGAGTTGCAGAGCAGCTCTGTTAGACAGACTGAAGTTCCATGCACCTCCAGCCCTCCCTAAACTCTGTCTCCGGCACGCTTCCTTACTCCACCCTCTTCTGCCACCATTGTGTTCAAAGGCTGGTTCAGTTCTGCAAGAAGCCTGGCTGAGTCATACATGTTTTTTCAGTAGTCTGCAGACCCGATCTGCCTTAATCTGCCAAAAAAGAAGCTAAATCTGACTCCATATATGCATGTCATTAAATGAAAGACTTGTTTTCTTGTTGGGAGCTCTGAAAGGACGTGATGTGTTTCTGACAACAGCAGGCTTTAAAAAGAGCTGAACTTCTCCTTTACGTCTGGACGTATGATTTCTTCAACCCTTTCTTTACCTTTACATCCTTGCCAAACATTGAAGAGTGGGCTGAACTGACTAAGCCATGTCATCTTCCTGCACTGACCGTATCACCTAAACAATGACAGATCATTCTTGTTTTGCAAAAGTTGCCTGATTTTCCGCACAAAACCCGTCTTTAGCATCCTGAAGATTGCCGTGTATTTGTCTTGTACAGAAATGATGTTTAGGGATGTTGGTGAGGTCACCATGGAATATTGATTTGCATGGGGAAGCCTGCAAATTGATAAAACTCAGCCTCTAGTTATCAGGCTTGTCAGAGTTGATGCCAAAAGTATGACTGGAAAAAGAGTCAACTTAACCTCTAACAACCTGTGATGTATTATATTCTATTATTTTCAACTTGTATAATATTCTTAGTCTTCATATTCTCAACAAATGCGGGTCCAGTTTGAGTTCTGGGTTGGTATTGTACGACATGAGATGCCTGATAACTGATAGCAGCCTTGGCTAAAACGGCACCTGCAAAGTCTCATTGTTTAACACCTCGTGTCTGTGTGTACCACAGAGGCGTCAGCAGGTAAGAAGGTCGGCAAGGCCGGCAGCAGCAGCATCCAGAGGAGCGTGGAGACGGGCATGGCTGTGGAATACCCGCGGGGAGGGTCAGCCATGAACCGGCAGGCCAGCAGAGAGTCGACTGATGGCAGCATGAACAGCTACAGCTCTGAGGGGAAGTACGTATACGCTGAAGGATAGGCCCGCGTGTGAACGCAGGGTGCATGTTGTACGGACTGTTGGCTCTCACTGCACTGTCTGCGCTGAGAGCCCGTCAGCCGTCTTATTCAGTCGTCTGTTTCACGAGAATGTGACGGAACAGATACGCTTCTATGTTAATCAATCCAGCTTTCTATAGAGGCTGTGTTTCTGCTTGTGTTCCACTTGGACTGTACACAACCCAAAGCACGTTTTTACGCTTCAGATCTATTTTCTACCATTTTACTCGCGTAACTGTGTATTGATTGTGTGTTGGACCATCTGTTATTTCTTTAACCCTTAATTGCTTCTTACGTGTTTTGAGTGGTGATATATGAAATGAATCTTTTGTGTGTGTGTGTGTGTGTGTGTGTGTGTGTGTGTCAGTCTGATCTTCTCAGGTATGCGGTTGGGTGCCGACAGTCAGTTCAGTGACTTCCTGGATGGTTTAGGCCCCGGTCAGCTGGTTGGCCGGCAAACACTGGCAACACCTGCTATGGGTGAGTGATAGCTCCATCAAATCCACTGCACAGTTCATACCACAAAATCCTACATCTGTTATGCCAAAAAGAAACCGCAAATATAAGCTTCTTATATTTACGGGTTTTTTATTTATATTGCTGGTGAAAACAGAAGAATGCACGTGCATTTCAACTTTTGTTAATCTAGTTATAGTATACTGTATATACTGTGTATGTGCTCCTTTTAGAACTTGGAGAGGAGCTAAAATGGGCAAACTGATACTTTTACGATGTGTCTAAATGTGATTAGTATGTGTGTTTTTATGTGCCTCAGGTGATGTCCAGATCGGTTTGATGGATAAGAAAGGCCAGCTGGAGGTTGAAGTGATCAGGGCACGAGGCCTTACCCCCAAACCAGGCTCCAAATCCCTCCCAGGTAACACACACACACACACACACACACACACACACACACACACACACACACACACAGACCTTAAATCCAGCTCTTCTGTCTGATACCTGAATGTCAAACTCAAACACACACATGACCTGACAGAGCTTTTCCCTCACGCTTCTTCTTCTCCCTCCTCCATCTTTCTGTCCGTCCTCTCTTTTTGCTCCTTCTTAACCCCACCCCTCCATCCCCAGCTCCCTATGTCAAGGTGTACCTGCTGGATAATGGAACTTGTAAAGCCAAAAAGAAAACCAAGATTGCACGAAAGACCCTGGAGCCGCTCTACCAGCAGCACTTGCTCTTCGATGAGAGTCCCCAGGGCAAGGTGCTTCAGGTAATACTCTGAGAGTGTGGGGGTGTGTGGGAGGGTGTAGCTGTAGCAGCTGAAATAAAATTTTGATTAATGCCAAAAGAGAAATTCTTTAAGTCAGGGATTAACAGGAAATGACCACATTCTAGTGTAGTTATCTCTATGCTGTGAGAATTGGCTTAGACTTGAGACTTAACTCCCTGAAGACTTGACTTGGGACTTAAAAGTAAAGAACATTGTGTCTCAGGTTTTGACTAAGCAGGCCTTGTGTGGACACACATCTTGAATATTTAATTAACCTCATCTCAGCTATATAAAGAGTAATAAAGGGATACTTCAGGTTTTCAGAGGTGGGGTTGTAAAATGGACTCATCCACGATCAGACCTACAGTGGATGGAGTACAGCCTAGAAGCTGAGCGCTGTGCTGCTGTGGATAGCATCAGAGGCAAAACGGATTTTACCCACCTAGAAAAGGCCCATCTAAAAAAATCCTTATCAGTTTAAGTGTCTGCTGTATTTAGAATCATTTCGCCGCTTTCCCTCTTCATCACACAGCCCTTTCCTTTGGCACATTTTCTAAACATAACTGTCTGCACAGTGCTGAGACAACTTGTGTTTCTGATGAGTATTATGTAAAAACCACCACCCAGTTAGCCGCATAGACACTTCCTTAAAATCACTGCTGTACCCAAACATCAGGTCAGATAGCTACAGATACATGAAGCGCCTTCCCAAACAAACAGTAAAGACATGCAGTTTCCACAGATGGGTCCCCCCTCTCTCTCGCTCTCTTTGGGCCCGTTCAGTCTCTTCTTCTGTATACTCTAGTTCACAGCAGCTTAAAACAGCTTAAAAACACACTGAAAACCAGCTCTGCATGACTGTGAGTCTGTAACTTCTGCCTTCTTCTCCAGCTCAGTGCTGATAGTTTAACTCATGTCGACCATTCTCTCCTCCAGGTGATAGTGTGGGGCGACTATGGACGATTGGACCACAAATGTTTCATGGGTGTAGCACAGATCCTATTGGAGGAGCTGGACCTCTCAAGCACGGTGATTGGCTGGTACAAACTATTTCCGCCATCCTCATTGGTGGACCCTACATTAGCTCCGCTCACGCGGCTGGCGTCTCAGACGTCATTGGACAGCTCAGGACCGCCACCAGGCGTTCGGTCTTAGTGACCGGATGGCGAACGCAAACTTCCCAATATCCCTTAAATGACAAAAAAAAATGGACCACAGCTACTGGACCAGAACTGAACACGCCCGAGGACAAGAACGAGAAGCCCTCGGTCATCCAGTGAAAAGCCAGACGGAGCGACAGGGAATGAGAGAGAGAAAGAGAGAGAGGGAGAGACAGAACTAGCCAATCAAAGCTTAGCTGGAGTCTGACAATCACGTCTCACACCTTCCCTCTTCCTCCTCCCAACGCCTTTTTGTTTTCAAAGCTTTGCTTTCTTTGTTTTCTCCTCTGAGCTGCAGCAGTGGAGGTCTCTGTCCAACATTCTTCACTTCTCTCCTCTGATGTCCTTTCTTTCTTTTCTCCTTACTTCCCTATCAGAGTCCTCCACCTAGTAGCCCTCCAGCCAATCAGAGTAGAGCTTACTGCTAGGCCACGAGGATGAGTGGCGTAAACAATGTGTCGGAGTTAGTCAGTAGCAAACGGAGGCAGCTTCGTGCAGCTGTCCCGTCACATAGAGGTTGGCTGTTGTTTCCTCTGCTGTTACCGCGCCGACAGCACTGTCGTAAACGAGCACGAGGGGCAGCGGTGTGGCGCGGCGTGGTCACCTCTTTAGATGAAGGCGACCTGCACATGCCCGTGCACATTCTTAGCCTTGTTGTGATTTATGAAAGCAAGCACAAGAGAAGCTTGGCTCGTTCACCGGGACAAAGGAAGCGTTCGCTCTTTGTCTGAACGAACAGGACAGAAATCAGAGGCCAAACTGACGATTTGCTCTTGATTTTTTCATTTGGAATCATTTTTTTCTGTCTTTGTTTTGCCCAGAGTTCAGAAAGGTACCAAACGGTGCAGACTCCCTCTGTGTGCGTGTATGTTTGGTTTTCAAGCGACGGTGCGCCAGAGGCCAGCGATAAAGGTCAGGTCACACTCGCCCGAAGACCCTCAGCCCGGCCCCTCACCCCCCGGTCTCCTCCCCCTTCCTGACCTCTCAGACTCCCCCTGTAGGAGGGAGCAGCATGACTCGGGGACGCCCCGCCCCGGCCCCAAGCTGCATGCACGTTTCTTTTGTTCTGTTTGTTTCGTTTTTTGTTTTGTTCTCTACTTTTTTGTAAAATAGAAGACGAGACAAATTAACGAACAATTCTCAAAAAAACAAAAACAGAAAAAAAGACTAGACTATGTGTGTTAGTTCCACATACTTTTAGGCCAGCTTGTATGTTGCATGTTCTTGTACAGTTTGCTCGTACTGAATATGAATACAAACCAGAAAAGCCAAGCCATCCCCGCCCCCTAACAGGAGCGGACCAATAGGGGGGGGATCAACTCCGCCCAGGCCACGCCTACCACTCTGGGTCTAAATATACATATTAGGAAGTCTCCGAAAAAAAAAATTCTCTTTGTTTCAGTTTTTTTCGTTTGTTTGTTTTGTTTTGTTTGTTTGTTTTTTAACCCTTTGAACAACAGTGCTGTTCTGTAGTACTGAGCATACTCAAGCCCCTGGCGTATCTGAGGGTGTAGGTGTCTAAACTGTAGTTTAACACAGTCGGGGCTAGAGACAGAGATAGAGAATGTGTGTATAACAGCTAAATGTATATGAAGTATCATTATGAGTTTGACAGAAATTATAAAGATATAGATATATGAATATAAAAAGAGTGTATCTGACTGCACACCCGTCACCAACACACACACACACATGCACACCTTGTACATACAAACCAGGATGAGCGGCTTGAACTTAAGTTATGAACAAACAAACATCGCTGACACACAAACATTCCTGGTCTCGTTGAAGGGAATTTGCGTCCTGTGGATGTGCTCGAGCCGCTGAGCGGCGCGGAGCCACGAGGGGGCGCTAATAGGCCTTTGTTTTTGTCCCAGTTGCAGAAAAACAAGCAGAACCAATTGGAACAAAGTTTACTTTCTTCTCCTTAAGTCCCCTCTCCCCTGTTTATTACTATTGGTTTGGACTGGACTTCTAAAGCCAATGAGAATCTGATTTTGCAGACATATTTTGCGGATGTTTCTGTCGAAACCCTTGGCGGTGTGGCCGACTGCCCTTTCCTTTGTCAGTATTACTCCAGGAATACTGATTGTTTACAGCCCATGGCTCCCCACTCCCAAACCACGATTTTAGATGAAAGACTAAGTATTCACTGCAACAGTTCTTGTTTGTATAACAGATGTGGCTCTACTGATGTGTATGTTTTATATTCAAGAGTTCATTTTTATTATTTACAAATAAAAGACTGTGTGGAAGAAGATCATGGCTTTTTCGAACCGAGTGGTCTCAAGTTCTTGACAAGCAGGTGACTTCAGAGCCTCATGTGACGTGGTGAATGTGATAGTGATGACTGGTTTTTACTGGTGGGCGCACGCACACACACACACAGCCAGAACAACACAAGGTAAACCCTTTGTCATTATATGAAGTGCACTCTCCATATTCCAGCTTTTTCTTGGAGCCACCTACTCCGTGACTGAGAGAGGAGCCGCTGTGGGAGGAAGGTTTGTTATTTGTCCAGACACCAACTTGTACCCTGAAGCTGAAACAATTATTTTTTTTAACAGGTTAATCAACAGAACATGAACCAGCATGTAATATTACAGTAACTGAAGATAAGTCATGATAAAGAAGTAGTTTTCTGTATTTATCACCACATAAGCTCTGAGGTTCCTTCATCGCGGTAGCTTCAGCTTCAACGTGCACTGACCCTAGTCATCCTCAGCCCGGGCTCCTGCTGCCACCCTGTGGTGTGATTAGGGTGACTCATGTTTAAAATACACTGGCTCGCAGTTCATTTCACTCTATATGGCCCCATTCTTAACAAAGAATATGGTAAAGTATAAGATTTTGTATACAGATCTATATTGTCTACATGTTTTCCACTAGTTCAGTACACAGCAGTGATCAGAGTTAATTAACCTTAGTTTATTAGCCATTACAGAGATGAAAATAGACCACATGTCATTTTGTTGGCACACATTTCCCATTTTTATTTTAGTTACATATCACGTACAAGGACGAATGACCTGAAACAGACCAGTATATGCACATGGAAGTGCAACACATACACACATCACTGCAGTATAACAGGACTCCTCAGGCTCATGAATGGTAACATCTTTTATCTGAGACTCACTGGCCGCTTAACAAATCTAGAGCTCTTCCTGCAGGTAAGACTTAGACTTCTTTAATGTCCATCAAACTTTACATAAAATGGAAATTTGTCTTTGACAGTGCCATAAAAACACACACACACACACACACACACACACACACACACACATCACAGACAACACTGCACAATAAATGGATGTAAATAGGAATATATAAGTAAAAACTATGAAATCAGTCCAGTTTGCTCCAGATGAGGTAAAATATACAAATAAATAAAATAAATGAGTAAGATAAAGTGCCTAACTGCATACGTCTATCTGACCACGGGCAGTTCTTTGTTAAGAACGGTCACGGCTGATGGAATGAATGACCGCTTGTAAAGGCAGCTGGGAAACGTTAACATTAAACATATTTTATTGAGGCTAGCTGCATCGTGAGCTCAGAAAGTCAGGAATCAGAAGTCTGACTTAATTATTTAGCCATGCAGTCCTAACCGCTATAAAAGAAAAAGAACCTTCTGCAGCTTAGATGACGAGGGGAAAAAAAATCAGCAGAATTTACAAGATGTAGCATGATACTCTAAACACAGCGACGGGGACACGAATGTCTGATTTTAGTGTTTCCCAATTACAACCGTTTTCATTCCAAAGTACCCAGTGTTGTGATCTGCCAGTGACACTGCTGGACAGAAGTGTGCTCAACTCTCTTCAGCTGGTAGTCACCAAATTTTGGCATTCATTATGAATACAGTGATAAACAGTGCACATTAGAGCTGCAGTAGTCAGACTGCACCTTCAAAGAGCTTTTACATCCTAGTCGTCTGGCAGCCTTCCAGAGAATCCCAGTGTTTGTTTAGACATTTAAAGTTCAGACGAGGCAGCATGCGTGGTCATCAGTGGGAAGAATAGACGGGAAACAGTGTAAAACAGCTCACTTTCATATGCTTCAGTGTGCAATAGTGTGTGGAGGTGAGAATGCCTTCAAGTAGACTTTTCAACACTACTCAATAGGGAAATAGGGCAGGAAAATGTCCTGCAGCCAGATGAACCATGAAACACACTGATTTGAACATAAAATGCATAAAATCTAATAATATACTTAGAGCACACACTAAAAATCCGGAACATGATGACACACACTGAGTGTCTGTGCAGAGGAGAGCGCCTCAAACATCTTTAGCTCTTTAATGCCATCTTGTGGTGAGTCCGGTGAACTGCATTAGGCTGTAAAAACAATGGAAACGCTGACTGACGTTCACACTCCACCTCTCAGCTGCAGCTCACTTTACATGTGTGACAGGTAAATACATGCTAGCGTTGACAAGTCATTTAGAAAGTAAAATAACTAATAGAGGAATAAAGGAAATGAAGACAATAAAGTCTAAAAATGAAAAACTGAACATTGAATTATGAAGGTATGAGATGTGCAAAAAAACAGCATTTCCTACAATGCAGTGTTGTAGGTATTCCAGCCTTTAGGTTGTATGTGCAGTACATATGTACTGTTTTTATGAAAGTACATTGATGGTAGTAGTAAAAGCAATTCATTCTTCATAATAAAAGCCAACTACGTCAATGCAAGTGATCAGGACTGATTCATTCTGAACATGGTTTCAAATACAGACCAGAGTGATCAGTGATGGACTTTTTACAGTGTGCGATACTTCACGCTCAGTGTTTAGAATCAAATTAAAAATAACTAATGAGTATTTGTTAGGTTGCTGCTCAGTATATGCATGGAATGCCAAAAGCTAAATGATGCTTCTGTCTGAACAAAGACAAAATGAACCGACAGTTTCAACAATATATATATTGAAAAAAATCTGATTTATTTCAAAATTTCCCTGAAAAAGACTTCATTCTCATACCATCTGCAGCAGATCAGGCTTTGTATCTGTGGGGGAACGAAATGTTCACTCCTGCCGGCTCCTTTGGATGCCACTTTTTTTTTAACTTCAGTTAATCTGAAGTCACTCCGGGGGCTGAGAATCTCTTCAGAACTGAGCTGTGATTTTCAGACACGCATAAATACATCAGTAAACAACTGTGCTAATCTCTTCTCCTAATTTCATCCTCAGTTTACACACCAGTCAGAGAATTCCAAGCGTCGCAATCCATCATTTATCTCGAGATGACTCAGGGATATTGTGTTGATTTCTGCCATGATGACGTGTGGAAATAAACCCTCAGCTCCAACAGACACTATCAACGATGCTGGTGTGAAAATAGTCCCATTCAGCAGAAGCGACATGCAGCAGGTACTCAGGTTGAGATCCTGAGACCAAACCCTGCCCTGATCCACACGTAAAGTTAAAGGAGATCACGCTCCTGCTGTCAGGGCTCCAGACGCTGGGACATCCCTCCTGTCGGACTCCCTCAGGCTCCCTCAGTGGCTTCCTTGCATCTCTACTTTCTCTTTTGGAAACTTGCATTTCTGTGTCTCTGTTAACTTCATCCTTTTTTTCTTTCTCAAATATGTCTCTTATTTCATTGTTTTGGCATGTTTTTGCTTTCTTTCTTTCTTTCTTTTTTTGCCCTATAAAGCACTTTCTCCTGCTGTCTGCTGACCTTAAAATATTGGACATATTTCGCTGCAGTCATTCTAAAAAGTAACCTCCTATATGCTTTACAGTAGGATGAGTGTACTGGGATCTGTTACTTCCTGTGATTTGTCATTGATGAAAACAAAGAGAAACAGTCTCATTTCCACCTGATCACACAGGATAATAATAATAAAAATAATATCTAGTCTTTGTCCCCTCAGATCCGGAGCTCAGAAGTTCAGGAGTCAGATGACTGGAGACGCTGCCTGCTGGTGGAGTGACGCCGCTGGTTAACAGGCAGGCTGAAACAGAAGGGTGTCATGTCAGATTAGATTTGTTATGTTCCCCCCTCGGTGTTAATGGTTTGAAAGCCCCCCTGGCTTGGCTGTGTGGCAGCGCTTCAGAGCCCATTAGAAAGTCGCTGCCGTCATAGCAGTCATTACCGCAGTATTCCCCCGTCCGGCCCGCGCCGCCCCTCACCGCCGCTTAATCTAATTAGGTAGCCGGCTTCTGGCTTTTTTTTTCTCCTTCCAGCCGCTGATCACTGCTGCGGAATTATTGGACTGCATTAATAATCCTTATAGACTCAATCAGTCGGACACTGTTTAATATTACAGCAGTTATAACAGTGAAATAGTTGCTGCCTTTATGTTTAGGGATATTCCCTGCAGCGGCAATAATAATAATAATAATAATAATAATAATAATAATAATAATAATAATAATAATAATAATAATAATAATAATAATGAAAATAGACAATTCAACGCTAAATAGTGTAAAGGACGTTATGAGAATTAGGAAATCTTCTCACCATATTTTTACAGGTTTGTTCAGGAGACTGTTCTGACAAATAATATATGATAAATATATTTCGTTTAAAAGAATGTTTCTAGTGAAGTCCTGGGAAGAACAACGCTGAAAGATGAATATTTTTTTTGTATTTTTGAATGATCTCTTTTAAATAGACAGTGATAATTCAAAGCACCGCTGGCAGAGGAGAGGTGATGCTGTAAAGAATAACAGGATTTCAGGGCTTTGGTCTCATTTTGAAACATATGTTACACCAAACTCAAGCAGAACACCAATCTCCAACGTTTCAATTTCAGAATTATTGCGCACTAATCCGAGCCATAAAAAAAATGACAATTACAATCACCGTTTATCTTTTGTTCTGTTGTGGTTTTTACTCCTAAATGCAGGCCACCCCCCATTTGACCAGCTTCTCTGTGTCATCCTCACTTCGTATTCAACACGAACTCTTCTCCAAGATGCTGTTTGTTTCGTTGATTTTATGACTATCTACAATGTTGTAGACCAAATTATGACATTTTCGTTAGAAAATCGAATTCTTTACATCCACCCCGGAGCTCAGCTTGATGCTGCGGGCCCTCTGCTGCGGCATCAGGCTGTAGGGACCCCACTCTAACACTTCGCTGCGCTCCTCCACTGGCTGCGTGTGGACACTAGGGGACGCAAGAGTCCGTGTTTGCAGATGTGAAGGCACGAACGTCACCTCGTCGAGAGCCAGCCTTAGAGTTTGACGAGAGCTTTCATCTCTTATTTTAAAGATTAAGCTGTGGGGCTATTAGATGAGCTCAATCACCCCCAAATACAACAGTCCACCACCTGGCCCCTGGTTCACTTAAAGGGTGAAGTTTCTTTGACACGCTGCAAGAAAAGCAACGTGTCAAAGAAACTTCTGGACATTTATCAGCTATTTAGAGTCCAGCCGACGTGACGGCATCGTTGAAATGACAGTTAACTGATCATTATCCATGAACAAATTTACATCTGTCTATTAGTTTAGCTTTTTTATTAGGTTTATTTGAGAGTTTTAGTGTTGATCTAAATTCAGATTCTTGATCCAAACATATACAATAACATGTATATGAATATTTGTAACAGATATTGAAAATCAGCTACAAAGTCACTTCTAACTTCCAACCATGATGTGTTTAAGACCATCTCAACATCACCAACACAAATAGGCCCCTCCAGACCACTCTCCTCTCACACCTCCTGTCTTAACACGTCCCTACAGCTACATAGACTCCTCTCAGAGCAGAAAATGCTCCTCCATCCCAAGTGTGCCATTCCTCTCCTGTCATTCATTCATCTTCATAACAACCCGTTTAGTGTAAAATTAACAACGACTTAACTACGGCGGACGTAAACACGTCCTTGCATCGCAGGCAGATGGATGGATGCGGATTGTGTGGCGGTGGAGGGTTGGAGAGGGGAATGCGCACCGGACAGTAAACAGTCTGCAGAGAATGCTTGTGGTCTGGGGGTCCTTTGAGGGTTTTTCAATTAGTCCCAGTACAGCAAAATGAGAGATCTTACAGCCGTGCCAATCACTTAATGTAAAGACTCCCTCTGCCCAATGAGATATACAGCGTAAATATGAATAGCCTAATTCTCCCAGCGTCCTCTAAAATGAGCATTTATCTGGTTGCACAAAGTTTGGATGCCCTCATTTCTACTTAATTTGACTGAAATGGTCTCTGATTGCCTTTTAACTCACGCGTCACATCAGTGCCACACATTTTACAGAGGAGGGAGGGATGGAGGGGGTGGAGGGAAGTGGTGGTGGTGTTGGGGGGTCTGATAATTTGGTCTATAGCCGTGTAATCCCACCTGATTTCATCTAATACCACCGGCCCGACGCAACGGCGTGCGCGCACATCCCCCGATGTGATAATGGCACGTTGTGAAATCCGCCCCGCTCCTTTATTGCAAAGCTTCTGGGATGGAAGGGTGGTGGTGGTGGTGTACAGAGTACGTGTGCGAATGTATGGGGACAGGAGGGACTGAAATTCCTCCGCAAAAAGAAGCCAGGGACTAGGTTTAACAGGGATTTGGATGTAATTCCCATCTGAAATAAACATAAAAAGCGACAACCTAGAAAAGTGTATTTTTGCCACAACGTTGCATCTGCTGTGCTAGAATTACTTGTCAAAAATACGCTTATTAGGATCTTATTTTTTCTTATTTTAAACGTAAAGCATAAACTTTTAGTTGCTTAATAACTTCAGATGAATAAGAGGATAAACAGGTGCGGATCAACAGAGTGTAACTGCCTGGCAATTAATCATAAAAAGCACAGTGGAGCTATGCTGAATTCCGCTGAGGATTTACTAAATTGCATAAAAGTAATATCAAGTTTAGCTCAGACAGGTTCGTAAAACACCGTAAAACAATTTAAAACGGTAATTTTTATGCCTGTGAATATAAACTGTTGAGGCGTAATCGTATGTACATTTTAGAAGAACACCCTGTTTTTGGAGTTGATTTTAGTGTGTGCGCGTTTTGCTTACATTGATCACAGACATGAGATCAGATCCTTTAATTTAAAAAATCATGGCTAGGCCCCATTCACCGCAGATTCAACGTGCTGGATGTAAAATTCTGATTTCATATATAACGATGTAGTATCACTTTACATGGCGCGTCTTCACGCACACACGGTTTAAAAGCAACAAAAGCAGTGGTGGGGAGGCGGGGGTGGGCGCGGGGGATGAAGGTATGAAGAGGAGCATGGAAAAGAGAGGGGATGCTGTGTGCAGGGTGGGGGTGTGGAGGGATTGGAGCTGATTTATCTCAGGAGCCCCCCGGTCATTTCCATATATTGAAATGCGCCCCCAGTCACTCAATTTCCCCGGAGCTGTCGTGCGTGCAGGGAAGGCGCGCATGTGACCACCACCGGTCTGATGCCATGCAGTCTCTCCGCTCTTTTCACACTCTTCACAAAGCCTAAATTCTCCCCCTCCCCGTTTTATGAAGCATCATCAAAGTCCGCCGCTGTCTATTCACTAAGTGCACATATAGACTGAATATATACTGTAGGCTGATGAAGGTTGTAACCGCCTTAGCAAAGCGAATAAAAGTGCTGAACATGAGAAATAAAGTTGAAGATGGTAGAGTGTGGCCTACATATGGCGCAGGAAATATACTTTTTATCTGAACACACACCAGAGTGCGGCCTGTGGCTTCCGAATCATTTCCAGGTGATAGTCGATAAAAATCTGCACTCGATTTTTTAAATGAAGAAATAAAAGATGAAATGTGGGGCTGTGAGATATATCACGCACACATGTACCCAAACACGCACCCGGGCCCTGCAGAGTGCTGCTGCACCTCCACAGCATTAAGCATGCAGCCTGACTGATGTATGACGGAACCGGCGACGCGCTGCCATTTACATATAGAGATTCCCCTGCGCGCTCCATGAGTCCGAGCAGCTCCACGGGCTTTGATCAATGTCCCGCCTTGACTTGGTGTGTGTGTGTGTGTGTGTGTGTGTGTGTGTGTGTGTGTGTGTGTATGTGTGTGTGTGTGTGTGTAAAGTCAGAGGAGGAGGCAGAGAGGAGGAGGAGATGGGAGGAAGAGAAAAAGGAAAAACACCCTTTGTTGCCAACAGATGGAGCGGGGTGCAGGGAGAGGTCAAGGTTAGCGCTCTTGGACGTGTGTGTGTGGTGGTGGTGGTGGTGGTGGTGATGGTGGTGGTGGGGGGTGTAAATGAGGGCCCCTTTAAGGGTGGGTACCAACTGGGGATAGCATGGGCTCTATTAAAATCAGGAGAACAAGTTTTGGCTGATAGATGGGCTGCGGGGCTCCCATTCTATCACGTTTCAGCCCATTATGTACAAAGCCATCAGTCGCTGCTCCGCTCTGTGAGTGAAGGCTTCTGGGGACGTAAAGGTTTGGGAATGTTGGTGCCAAAGGATGCGAGGACTTTGCCAGACCGTCCTGAAGTGAAAACAAGCCACTTTCACACACTGCCAATAGCTGATCAGTCATAAAACCTGAGAATAGAGCCCAATCAGAAGTCTCTGTTTCCTCCTGGATGTTTTTAACTCCGGGTGCAGCTCCGAACACTCCGCCGTGTCATCCAGCCTGTAAAGGCTTCTACTGTTACTGGATCAGGTTTAGTGGCCACGATGGCCGCCTGTCGCCATCCAGACAGCGATAGGCCACCCAGGACACCCGATGCCCGCGATAGAGAGCTGTACATCCTCCCATTTATCCCCAATTACGCTCTTTAATAGGACGTGTCATTTTTCAAAGGAACAATAAGGAACTGTAGCTTTTCTCTTTGCACTCTGCGGGCTCAGTTTTTCAAGCGCTTTTCTGAAATTCAGGTAAAACCAAGAGGATAAGTGTCCAGAGCGAGGGGTTAACGTCCACCTGATGAAAAGTGTAAATGTCAGGAATCTTATTGCAATCACTCCTTCCTCGGTCTAAAAAGTGCCAGAATGAGACGAACACAGACAGAAATATATCAAAATCTAAAGTTCCACCTAACGTTCACCGTCTGCGCTTTTTTGATCCACTTTGACGCCGAAAAATCTTTTTTCACATTTTGAAATCGATTCTCTAGATCCAAGCGCTGCCCGTATTCAGAGATATTGCACTGATTCACTTTTAAAAGATTTCATTCCATTCTGTGATCTTACAGCCTACTTTAAACAGATTCCTGTTATATTGTCTTTGCTTTTCACTGCTGCGTTCAAAGAAGAAAAAAAAAATCAGCTCATAATAAAAATATAATGGCCAGTCCCTCTACAGAAAGACGGCAAAGATAAAGTCTTCTGATTAAGATAATCCCCAAATCTATCAGCAGTATCATATTCAGTTGGCTTTATGACTGAACATACAACGAATGGACAAAGTATGTACGTGTACCAGTTCATGGGTGACAGATCTAACCCACCTTTGCCTCTAGATCCCACACTTTTTGTTTAAGATCATATTGTTACTAGAATTACGTCAGAAAATCTCCTCTGCTGGGTTTAAACCTGCCTGAACTTAGACACACGGTCGCAATCGGGATAATCACCCTGTGCAGGATAATCGCCGTGCGCGCACGCACACACACACACACACACACACACACACACACACACACACACACACACACACACACACACACACACACACACACAGGTCCGTCTAATAAGCCATGCAGCGAGTTGCAACCTGCAAAATATTTCACTCACTGGTCATGCATTTTTCCCCCTTGACGTTGAACCTCCTCCTCCTCTCCTCCGGCTCCTCTCTCTCTCTCTTTCTCTCTCTCTCCTTCTCATTCTCTGTGTCTCTCTCCCATCACCTCCCTTCTCCTCCTCCTCTTCCTCCTCCTCTTTCTGTCTTGCCTCCCTCCACCACCCCCACCCCCTCGGTATTAAGTGCGCGTCCTCCTCGGTCAGTGCGCGTAGCTCCAGGTCTCCGAAGCACCATTAGAGTCGCCGCTGCCGCAGCCAGTGCTGCTCCCGCTCCGGGCTCCTGCTCCGGAGCTGCCGTCGCCGCTGCCGCCGCTGCCGCCGCTCTCAGGGCGAATCTCTCCGGCTTCTCCTCCTGTACCATCCCTTCCCTGTCTTCCACCTCGTCGAAACATAACCAGTGGCTCTCTTCTTCCTATTTTGCGCCGTGTCTCCTCACTTGATATCTGTTTTCTAATACCCGTATCGCGTCGGGATGCGCGGCGCCTTTGCCGTTTTAAACCCTGCGTCTTACATTACCAAACCCCCTTTATTACAGCAGTATTTACAATCTCTTCCCCCTCCTCTTCTTCTTCTTCTCCTTCTTCCTCCTCCTTCTCCTCCTCTCCACACCCCCCGCCACCACTAGCACACCCTCCCCTGTACCGTATGCAGCTCGAACCTGAGGCACATCTGAAAGTTATTACACGGGGCGCTTATGTGCCCGCTCGCACTCCCACGGTCTGCGCGGGGCTGCAGTGTGGATTTCACGCACACAGATACAGACCAACAGGCAGAGGGGCATTGGACCCTATAGTGCCCCTTCTAAACTGCTCCCCTCGACACACACACACACACACACACACACACACACACACACTCACACACACTCTCTCTCTCTCTCTCTCTCTCTCTCTCTCTCTCTCTCACACACACACACACACACACACACACACACATACTGTACATCTCCAATGGTACAGATAGTGCGCGTTATCCACAAAGCAAGAGCTGGACTTCAATTTATGGCTCGAACACTCGTGTTTAAGTGACCCAAACCTCAAAATTAGATATGAATGTGTCTACTTTCTTAAAATGACATCATAAAACTTTTTCTTAATGTTGGAAAAATTTGTTGACTCTTCAAAGGAGTTTGGTGCGAATGTTTTCTGTCTAGGCTTCAGGAACCCGTTCCTAGACCTTTTTGTTACGAGTGTAAGTTATCATAAATCTAAATAATTATGCACGACTGTGGGGAATAGACAGGCTCGTGATCATAATAAATTATGATAAACATTTAGAAATACTTTGTTAGGAAACTGTTTTTAGATTACTTAAAGAAAAGAGTGCAATATTGCAATTCCTGGAGTTGCATGCATGCAAGGGATTCTTTGTTTTATGGGGCCGGGAAGTGATTACCATGTGTAAGCAGAGCAGCACGGACCGCTGTGTAAATGATGCTACTGCATGTTAAGCATATGTGAAGCCACCCGGGTTATATATGTCTTTCTTTCTGCTGGTGGTTCAACCTGTTCGTCCTGCTCGCTGCAACCGGATAGTTTGCAGCGCTCCTTGTCATCTGAACACGTGCGTCCCTTTCTCTCGATCTGCGTAACGCAGCCTTTATGTGCGCGCGCCTTAAGGACACACACGTATGCACAAGTCCGCGTGCGTCCAGGTGAACTTATAGCCAGCACTACGCGCTTTTCTCAGGCTGAAACAGTGGCCACCAAATGCGACAGACTTTGTACACACACACACACACACACACACACACACACACACACACACACACACCTCCGGTCTGTAGTATATGCAGCAGTACAATATCTGCAACCTCCAGTGAGCTCCTGTCCGCGGCTTCCCTTGCCCTGTTTTGCGTCCACCTCTCTCTCTCTCTCTCTCTCTCTCTCTGCATATTGCTTTCATTAGACATCTCTGCCTCTCTCTCTCTCTCACTCGCGCGCTCACACACACACACACACACACACACACACACACACACACACACACACACACACACACACACACACACTCCTCCCTCCCTCATAGTGCCTCTAGTCCGGCCCCCCTGATCTCTGTGTCCATTGGCTTCCACTGGGTCTTTTTCTCATGTCCAGCCCCCCCCTCCTCCTCCTCTCCTCCGTCCCCCCCACCTCTCTCTTTCTCTCTGCCTCTAATGACCGTCCATTGGTGTTGTTATTGCGCGTCCCGTCTGTCCCTCCTCCCACTCCCACTCCCACTCGGGTGCCTCGGCCCTGCCCATGTTTTTGTATGTCGGGTGTCTGTCCATCGCCTGACGTTCAAGTTCGCCGGGAACGTCACGTCCGTGCACTTGAACTTGCACAGCTCAGAGGGGGGGGGCGGGGGGGGGGGGGTTGAGGGGAGGGGTGGTGGGGGGGAGGGGGGGCTTTTGCCATTTTTTCCATCTCTCTCCCCTTCTCTCTCTCTCCATCTACCTCTCTCTCACTCTCTCTCTCTTTTTTCTCTGCTCTCCTTTCTCAAAAAAGCCATGACGGCGATCCCGCGATCCATCTTCGCCTCCGCGCCATCTTTGTATTATTTCTAATTTATTTTATTTTTTTTTCTTGTGGATGTCAAAGGTGTTGGATGAAGATATTTTTTTGCCCCACCGGAGTCTCCTCTCTAACCCCGGCTCTCCCCGATGTGATCCGCGCTGAACGCCGCCGCCTCCAGCCACCATGTCTCGCCGCAAGCAAGGCAAACCCCAGCACTTAAGCAAACGGGATTTTTCGCGTAAGTAAAGATGAAAAAAAGAAAGGAAAATGTCACTTCTGGCTTCCCTTCAATTCATTCAGCAAAGGGGGTGAAAAGGCAGCGAAACAGGAGCTTGTGGACACCAGACGCACCGCTCGGACCCGCGGTCAACTGGACTTAACAGCGTGGAGAAAAAGTGCGACACATCCGTGCGTAAAAGCCGCTCAGAGATCCCAAAAGCCCGAAAGAGAGAAAAAAGTTTTGTGTGTCGGTATACACCCGTTACTGCTTCTCTGTTACACGGCGAGAATGTGCATTCATCGGCTGTTAAATGCACTCGCTGTGGCTCCGGTGCCCCCACGGTCGCTCCGGTCAGTGGAAACGCGCAGGGCTCCCGGTAGCAGAGCGCGTCCTCTCCGCGGAGCTTCGTGGAGAAATCAACCCCCCGGAATATCGCTGTCTGATAAACTCTGCGGGCAGGTTTTTCATCTGCTCTCTCTCGTTCTATTTTTGGATTATTTTCAGAAAAAAAACTTGGAGGTGGATTTTTGGATCGAGGGGGGAAAAATCTCGTGTCCGACTGTTTACAACTGCCTCCCTCTACCAGCAGCTCGGCAGTAGAGACAACACAAATCGATTTATTTTTACACAGCTTCAAAAATCCTAATGCCTCTTATGTAAAGGCTGTTTATTGATGTTTAGCTTAGATGAGAAGCTTTCTTCCTAAACAGACAGCAGAGCCGCTGCAGTCCAGAGTTAGAGGCAAGAAACACAGCAACAGGACAGCAGCATATCTGGTCCTACCGCTTTTGTTATTTTTCTAGTAAAAGCAAATTTGGACCAGCAAAAAAAGTACAACTTAAGATTCTAAAGCTTCGTGTACAGTGAAGGTAAGACACAATCCGTTCATTGGTGTGTTGCAGCTGCAGCGTGTGAAGAAAAGCGACAAGATCCCAACTATTTTTAGTTGAGTCGGCAGAATCCGTCTTTACGCACGGCGTTTATTTTATTCCCAAAGCTTTATTTTTTCCAGTTTACTTGACGCACACGTCTGATATGTGACGAGAGAGCAGATAAGTGTGTTTAGAAACTGAGGGGCGACTAGCAAAGTGGCGTTTATCACCGCACCATGTGCCACACTGTCTGTCGCCTCGCAGCGTTTCAGCGTCGCTCCAAGAGTCCCGCAAACAGAAAAGAAGACAGTTGAGCATCTTTACGTTTAAGTGCTTGATTGTGTTTCGGTATGTTGACTGGCTGTCGCCTATGTTTGGTTTGGGCAGAGGAAATGTGTGTGTGTGTGTGTGTGTGCGTGTGTGTGTGTGTGTGTGTGTGTGTGTGTGTGTGTGTGTGTGGCCCCGGCTGTGTGACAGCGCAGTCACCATGGCCATGTGCCGTCGCTAGGAGGCAGAGCGCGATCAGAAAATCCAGCGCTGAACTTGAACCTGATCAGTTTCACCGCCACCCCTATCTACACGGGCTACTATTTGGCGATCTCTTTAGAATAAAGGGAAGGTATACAAGTCATGGGGAGGGAGGGGAAGGAAGCAGAGGAGGGAGGGAGGGAGGGAGGGAGGAAGGAAGGAGGACCCCCCCATATCCAAATCTACAATTCCTCTTCATCACCCCAAACCCACCTTTTCTCCTTGTATCTCATTTTTTTGTGCATCACAGTCTTACATAGATGCAGGCTGCAATCAGCATATGCAGCTCCGCTGTAATATGCCTGCAGACCTCGCCTTTTACCCCCCTCAAACTTCACACCACACACACCACACATTTCATTTTGCATTCAGATTCACATTTGTCACTAATGGATCTCTCAAGCAGCCATCCATCCCTGATTATTTCTCCTTTTCAGCCCCCGCATTCTCATCTTCTATATTCTATATTACAGTTCTATATTTTTGTTGGATTGTTCAGCATGTGCTGCATTTCTACAGTGTGCTTCTTAACGGCATGATCAGGGTGAATTTAAGCGGCAAAACTGAACAGCACTCATCAGTGTCACAGCTCTATATTTTCTCCTCCAGACAAAATAACGTTATCAGTAATTTTCATATTTTGCCAAGATGGAAATATATTTCAGGTTCTTTATTTGGGTCTGCCTTCCCACAGTCACATTTTCTAGTTGTACCAGTTTTATAGATTTATCAGACAGGTGGAACTTTCTGCTTTCAGCTTCATGAAACGATTTCTAGTTGACAGTATACTTGTATCTTTATTTTTTCCACATTATGTTCCCGCTTTAGGAAATGTGATTGTATTGTAATGCATGTTTTGATATATTAATATGGTGTACAGACACATTATCCTCATCTCTGCACCTCTCGCTGTTTATTTCACCCAGTTGTTCTGCCTTAAAAATAGAATCAAATCTGTCATTTGTGCTTGTCTCATTTTTATTCAAATTGAACTCTGTGCAGTGAAACCTGCTTTGTGTTAAAAAAAAACAAACAAAACTGTTTTAGGTTTCTCTCCATCCACATGCCCCATTAAATCAAACAAAATGTTTTTTTTTTTTTTCAAACCCCGGATATCCACTCTTGAGTTCATCTTAAGAGGTGAGGGGCTTATGCAGCTTTCATTACATTTTTTTTGTTGTTTTATCCTGTGAATTTAATGCCCCCCCCCCGGGAGCTGTTGTGTAACTTGTGGCGTTGTGTTGACCTGAAGTTAAATCAAAGAGGAGAAGGGTGGGGAGGAGGAAGAGGAGAAGAAGGAGGAGGAGGAGGAGGAGGTGTTGATAGGGTGGAGGGCGGTAGTGGTAGTGGTGTTGGTGCAAGCCGGGAATTTATCATGTTATCTCCATGTCCCAGTTTGTGCACAGATGTCGCGCAGGATTGCAGCGTTCAAATGATATTTCCTTGAGGGGATGTAGTCCAAATTCAGCCCCCCCCCCCACCTCTCTCTCTTTCTCTCTCTCTCTCTCTCTCTCACACACACACACACACACACACACTCTCTTACACATGCATGCACAGGAACCCTATCCTTTTTATCAGACAAAATCTGTACCAATCACCCAGACAGTGAAAATTAAAATCTATTTTTTGACTCTCAGTGGTTTTAAGTTCATTAAAATGTGAAATTGGCGGCTGAGTAAAGAAGGTCAACATGCATTAGGCGGCTAGCACAGAGTCAGACTCTTCACCTTGGACTGGAAGATTTCCTTTAAAAGAGGGCCAGTGAATTATGTTCTCCCGTTTCGCTTCTCTAATTCAGCGGGCCGTTCTGTTCACACTCCTCTCCCTCCACTGCAGGACGGTCTGAGCTTGACAAAAGGCTTCTTAAAAAAGTAGTCAGGAGTTAATCCGGCCTCGGAGGGGTGAGGAATCGGGTTGAACGGCTCATTTTGGGGTGATTTCCTGCTGTACAAGCGGCTGGTATCTAAGAACTATAAGTCCGGCACATGTAATCGAGGCCGAGGGAAGAGTTTTCCCTCTCCCTGACACACACTCGCTGCGCTGCCTGTCTTCCTTCTCCTATCCCCGGCACATATGTTGGACATGTTTGTGACAGCTTTCCCTTCTGCTGATTACAGGATCAAAACCTGTACAAACAAGGTTAGGCAAGTCAAACTCATCCACATATTTAGTTTTTTGGTGAATGCTGTGTTTAAGCATCATTTTCGAAGCGTCCCCTGTCATTGGCTATGAAATTGTTATCTTTGAGGAATCTGATTTGAGCTTTGCAGCTATTCGGGATATTCTTTCCCACCATTTACTCTTATGATGTGTGATCCAGATCAGCTTGCATTGTAATCATTTTTCCTGCATTACATGCATTTCTATCATTACAAGGCACATTTTCTCACCCCGTTATTGTGTACACCACATGTCAGGCTTGTGTTTAGCTTTGACTCTTTAACTCTCATCCTCTATGTGACAGAATGAGAAAGGTCGTGTGTGCACTCTTCTCTTGTCATCTATTCCCACAAATAGTTGTATCAATAGGTTTCAATTACAGGAGAGACAAAGAAAAATATAAATGCATGGTTGTTGCTTTTTTTTTTTTTTGCCAACTTCTAATTTCTTCCTTTTTTTTCTTGCTCACTCTCCCTATTTCCTCCCACCCCCCTCTTCTTCTCCCTCTTCCTCTGTGCTTGTTCCCCCCTCTGCCTCGCCAGCAGCCGAGCCCCTCTCCACGGCCATCGTCTCGTCGGAGGAGCTGTCGGAGCGCTGCTCGGAGCACTCGGAGGAGAGCGGAAGCCTCAACGGGCACCACCCGGGCTCGACGGTGGGCCGGCTGGCCCGGCTGGGTCATGATGCTCACCCTTCTCTGGAGCAGGACCTGCTGACCTGCGGCCAGTGCCAGGCCACCTTTCCCCTGGCGGACATCCTGCTCTTCATTGAGCACAAGAGAAAGCGATGCCATGGGCCACCCTGCCTGGCTGTGGGCCGGGGACTGGACAAGCCCCCCTCGCCCTCCCCTGGCCTGGCCCTCACCCCATCACCTGCACTGGGCTCCCTGCGCAGCCGGCGGCCCGTGGAGGTGGGCGTCCAGGCCACACTGGCAGATGACGACGATGACCGGTTCTCATCTCCCCGGGGGATTTGCCCCAAACAGGAGCCCCTCCCAGGTAACCAGACCAGCTTCCACACCAACCAACATACACCACCTCTGACTGGATTTGACCACAGTTACAGCAGCACTCACATTAAGAGAGAGGCAACAGCTTGCTCAGGCAGTGGCTGCTACATCGTCTTTGCAGAGGATGTGATTGGCTTTTGTGTAAATAAGGAGGTTCGATCTTACAGAATATTAAAACTAGACAATCAGCAGTTTTCTTTCCTCGAAACGTTCTCTGAAATGTTATTCGTCAAGCAATAAATGAGCTT
Source organism: Chaetodon auriga (assembly GCF_051107435.1). Lineage (NCBI taxonomy): Eukaryota > Metazoa > Chordata > Actinopteri > Chaetodontiformes > Chaetodontidae > Chaetodon > Chaetodon auriga. Next base: position 5,413,033 of record NC_135084.1, on the reverse strand, counting down.
CGCCAGCCTGTGAGCAGCTTTCCGTGTTCAGATTCTACTTTTCTAATTGGCACGTTGTCATTTTGGGTGTGTGCATTGCCCTAGATGGGGTTATTTTTGTGGGTGTGTGTTTCATGCGATGCCAGATCTTGTTTTTATATTGTCGACACAATGCGCGTGTGTTGTCGTACCACAAGCCAGCACAGTCTAAAGTCTAGTCTACATGTTACAGATGATCTCCATCCAAACCTTGTGTGGGCTGTAGTCGTCTGAGCACAGGGTTTTTAGGGGAAATACACATACCAATCCTTGTTAAGGCAAGAAATCTGATTGGCTGAGACTTGTTTGAGGGGGGGCTTGGCTGTTGTCAGACAAACAACAACAGAGGGACGTCACAGGTGGGGAGGAAACCCGAGAGAATACGCCTCTGTTCTCTTTTGCAGCTGACACAAAAGCACACACACTGGTTTGATTTAGGATGGCTTTCTCCTACTGTGTGTGTGTGTGTGTGTGTGTGTGTGTGTGTGTGTGTGTGTTTGTGTGTATATCCGAATAGTCTTTTCTCTTTACTGACTAGTGTAAAGGGCAGCGTGTATCTTCATGTGTGTGAGAGACTGTGTAAGACAATGTAACAGATCTTATCATCAACCCAAGTCTGACCAATTATCCTCCCACTGATCTACTGAGTTTACTGCAGAACGCATGTGTCAGTGAATGTGTGTGTATATTCATGTGTGCGCGTGTGTGTGTGCGTTTTCCCAGTATACCCAGTTTGGCCATGGTGACCAAATCCCACCGGCCAGTGGCAAAGAGACATGTGTGACCTTGAGTTTGTGTTACCACTGGTCAATGAGTGAGTGCACTTGTGAGACCACGGTGTGTGTGTTTGTGCGTGTGTGTGTGTGTGTGTGTGTGTGTATGCAGATGGAGGACCAGTGGCTGAACTGTATGTGTGTTTGTGTGTGACTTTCAGTCTGGGGAGTAACTACAGCCTCTTTCTGGGATTGGGTGTGCGGAATGTGTGTTCTTGCATAACGTGTGTGTGTGCGTGCGTGCGTGCGCGCGTGTGTGCCTCTCTCTCATGTGGCCCTAGCAGATGTGTCCTGCTCTCGGTGTGGTTTCCCCCTTTCCACTGCCACATCTTACCCGACTAAATGCAGCCCAGCTCTCCATCTCTTTCATTCTGTTCCTTCTCTGAGTTTACCTCCATACCAAACTTCATAGGTAAAACGCACAATTTTCCTCCAGTTTTATCACTCCCTTTCCTTTCTATCTCCTTTCCCAGGACAAAAATCAAATGAGAGGCGAGCGGAGAGAGTGGGAAAAGCCAGTTTTAGTTTTGCTCTTAGAGGGAAAGTCGTTTATTTAAAGCGTCTTAACACCACTAATTATTTGTTGCAGCGCCATTTTTTATCTTCCTCGTGCATTTTAATTAGCAGTAGTTTTTAGTGGCGGGCTGCCTGTACTAAATTAGCCGTTGCAGAGAGACAGAGAGGGAGAGAAAAAGGGGGTGAAGATGAAATAGAGCAGCGGAAACACACTAGCAAAATACACACTTTATCACTTTGCTCGTTGAATGCAGCGCAGGAATCCTAAATGTTGCAGTTTGTTTTCCATGTTTTTGAGGAAACAAGCAAAATAAGCTGTTTGAGGCACTGCTTGTTGTTTCTTGTAATTGATTTCACTTCTCACAATTTTTGCAGCTGCAGCAAGTGGAGATGAGGAAAATTGTCAACAAAGATGCATTTGACCTTTGACCTTTGGTCTTTGCCGCCCAGAGACACATCTATCTACTGTATGTCAGCTGGAAGGATGTTTTTTTTTTTTTTGCCAAAGCTGCTTGTGTCTCTACCATGACTATACATTTCAACACCCACTCCCACACACACACACACGCACTCTCACAGACACTCACCAGCTAAACTGGGTTATTAGAGCGATTTACATCATAATACAGGCGTCTGGTTGCCTCAATAGCGTTGTGTGTGGGAACGTCTTGGTAGGAACAGCTGTACACTCAGACAGGAGAAGAAAACAGGACAGCAGTGTTATATATCTTGTCTGATGTTGACGTCAAGCTGAACAGCAGACAGACCGGGCGTTATTAAACGTGTGGAATTTTAAATCGAGAAGAAAAACTCTGCCTCGAAAAGGATCCATCTGCAACAAGGAATTCGTCATTTTATTTACATCAATCCTCCTTAATCGGCGCTTTTCTTGGCCCTTCTCTCAGCCACTGGACACACACCAGTACAAACACCACCTCACATGCTGAATTAACGCAACACATCCATTCTGATAGCTGATAATTAAAGCCAGTATTTTCCTCCCCCGACCCCAGCTTTCAAGCTAATTGACCCCAAACTGTCATGGTGAAGTAAATATGTGAAAGGCATACAAAAAAAAAATCTGGTGGAATTTCAGCCGCAATGATAGCCATCCAAAAGCATTCCTAATGACAAAAAAAGGAGGCGAGGGAGGAATGCGTGTGTGTTTCTTATTTGTAAATGCTGGCTTGGCGTACCACTGTGTCTCGCAGGTTTCTCTTACAGTATATAAAGCCTCTGCTCAGCCAGCGAGGCATCGGAAATACCAATAACAAGAATTACATATGCAGAAAAAGCATAATTTCATACCTCTGTTTTTTTACCTCGAAGACTAAACATATGTCAGTTCAATACAGGTGATCCCCCTCAATATTTTAAATTCAACACGCTCGTCTGTATAGCTTTAATCTGTTGGTATTTACATGAAAACATGATCCATCATTTTCAATTTATCTTGCCTTTTTTGGGGGGGATTTACTATTCTAATGAGAATTCCATTTTATGTTGGCTTCTTTGAATATTTTTCATCCTATGTCGCAGGACATCAGACGCCCTTTGCTTTGTCTCTGCATATGCAGCCTGTTTTTCTGCGTGCATCTGCCTATATAACGTGATGGCTGCATGGCTGCTTGTTGTAAAATGTGCATCTGCGTCTATGGTCAGAGTGCTACAGAGCTCCTCTGGCTGCTGCGAGGCTCAGAGGAACACAAAGCGTCGGACTTGTGCCGGAACGCTGCTATTTACATATCAAACAGCTCCGACTGAGACATTACCTGTGTGTGTGTGTGTGTGTGAGGGAGAGAGAGAGCACTGTACAGGCAAAATGCCGATCAGTGATGCAAAAAGGCAGCATACCCGCCCACCCACACCACACACAGACTCACACACACATGGCTAGTGTTCTCTCTCTTGCCCATTTATTCTATTAATCCCTGACTGAGATGAAAATTCTGATTATAATCCCTGAGGCGCCCCTCATTCAGAAACAGCATCGCTAATGTCTCAAAAGAGAGGGGTTTGTGTGTGTGTGTGTGTGTGTGTGTGTGTGTACACTGATGTGTGTGAATGGACATGTCTCGCTCCCTTTTTTTCTTTTAACTAAAAGTGGTTCTGATTGGGGAAAAAAAAAAAATCTTGGCTTGAAAATTGAAATTTAGAATGAATTCTTTGCAGATTATTTCGACAGTAAATACAATTTCTGCTGTCCAGTTTGCCAAGTGATTTCTCATAATTAGCATCAAGAATTTAATCCTTTCCTCTATGGGAAATCACTCATAATATGTGTGTTAATGAGCTGAAATTGATACGTGGCCAGTACAAAGAATTATTCATCATATTGACCACTGACTTTATTGAGCAATATTGACTGATAACTGCATTATTGTCGTAATATTAGCTCATTAACAAAGATACCAGTACTTGTACATGATTACAAATCCCCAAATTTCTAGAGACCCATTCATCAGACACACTGATATTTTTCGCCCCCCAAAAAATCTGGTTTTCTGTCCTTCATTATGGGTGAGCCCATTGAAGAGTCATCCTGGCTTGAAGCCTCGTAACATGAATATTGTTAGTCTATGATCTAGTGATTAGCAATTAGCTTATCATCACTGGCTAATGCTACCCACCTCAATACACATTAGTGCATTTTTAACACCCATTCATTGTCTGGCTCCGTGTCAGATCTCTCTCTATCTCATGTCTATTCTCTCCCTCCTCTTCTTTTTTTTCATTTTCTCTTTTGGCTCATGCGTCCGTCTCTCTCCCTGCAACATTAGCAGTCAATGCAAATCCGGGACAGCCAATTGATACTGAATCAATTACAGTATGTTTGGTGTGTGTGTGTGTCTCTTGCTGTAGCACGTCCCGGCAAGCCTACAAAGAGATTTCACACACTGGCTGCCATTACTAATCTATTGTAGTTCCCCCTTTCTTTCTCAACATAAGATTTTATTTAGTGGACTCAAGTGCAGCATTTGAACTCCAGCGTTTCTCTCCCAGAATCTGACTGTGGAGGCATTTTGAATGAGCTTACTGAATGTAAACATGGTCGTGTGTGTAGAAAACATCAGCAGCAGGCTAACATATCCTGCAGGCCACTGGAATGACGGGAACAGCTAATAATCTGCCACTGAGGCCAACAGGCTTTACTGTGCTTTATATTCAGGACTCACACACACACACACACACACACACACACACACACACACACACAAAAACTCTCCATAAACTGCATATTGACTGAACTGTTGATTATTGTCTTGCTGTAAATGTGTGGGTGTGTGTTTGCACAGCGTGTCTGCAATCCAGACGGAACCAAAAAACTTGGAATTCACTGCTGACAAATTTTGGACGCTGTGATAAAACAAGGAAAGGAAAAAAAAAAAAAAAGTACTCGGTGTTTGCTCAAAATAGAACATGAAGCACTTCACGTGAAAGTTTCTTTTCTTTCGCCTGTGCTGGGAAAGTCCACATCGGTGAGCCTGTTGATTTGTCGTTTATCCTGTTTGGTAATGCTCACAAGCACACACACACACATACACACACACACAGACATATTTTGTTACATAATATAGTATTAGGGCAGCAGCATTGAATGGCTGAACTAGTCTGCTTTAGTCGTGGTTCTTTATTTAAAGGCGTACTTCAGCAATTTAACATTGCACGTACCAATAACACTGGCAGACTCATGAGAGACAAGGGATTAAGAGAGATTATAAAAAGAATGGTCAAATTTGAAGTACACACAGAGTTTGGGTCAAGCTCCAAAAATGCTGCATCCTACATTTCCCACAATGCAACTAATGCTTATTTTTAAAGCACCTACAGTTGCAGTTTGTAGTGCAGGCTCTCACTGTTAGAAATTTGTGGTCTGCACGCCTGTGCTGAGAGAACCATGATGATGTCACTGTGACATCATCAGGGTTTATTTGGTTTTACAAACACACAGAGGATATTATTCCACTGTTTTCTCAGCCTGACCGAAACCAGCACGCTGATCCGTCTGTCTAAAATCAGTGGAGTTCCCCTTTAAGTGACTCAGGGTTAACCTAGAATTTGCCAAAGTGACTTGGACCTGCTAGGTCCAGGGCTGCTGCTCTGGATGTGAACTCTGACCTCTCTGTGGAGTGAGGAAGAGTAGAGACAAGAGAGTTTCCCTATGCTGAATCAGAAGGCTCTCACATTATGATTTCAGCCGTTTGAAGATGGACGCTGTTCAGGCACCAACACAGTCACAACCATTTGTTTTTTTAATCACCTGCCTTTTGTTTTACAGTGCAAATGGCATTCATGATTGTAGCAATAACGTGCAAAATGCTCTTATTTAACAGTGCAAAATTTTACAACAGTAGCTGGTGCCTTTTCCTCAGACAGCTGCACAGGAAGCGATGCATTTTGCATGTGCGGTGGATTTGGAATAAATAGAAGAAGAGCAGGGCATGATCACCGCCACCGCAGCTGAACAGACAACAACAACATCAACATCAAAGGGTAAAAAAGAAAAAAAAAAAAAAAAAAAAAATCCGAGAGAAATACGTCACGTTGCCCACACACTTTGAATGACAGCTGATCCCTGGGAAACGCGGCGCAGACGCACCGCAGCAGCGATGACCAAAGATGGAGACAGATATGCAGAAAACAAAAGATCTCCCAGATTACGGTGGTCGGCAAACCATGCTAAAACAATGACAATGGCAGAGAACAATAAGACATTAAAAAGACCAGTGTTATTTCCCAGTTTGCAGTATTTGCAGCCGTGACAGTGTGTCGGTGACGTGCGTGACGTCAAGCGGACTACTGTACGCGCTGTGTGATGGAGGCTTGTTTATTGATCTGGCTCGTTGTGTTTATGCGAGCGATTCGACATCCACGCTACATCTACTCCTTCGCGGTGAGAGGGAAAGCTGCTGTTCTTGGCTCTCTCGCTGCTCGCTCTCTGGGTGTGTGTGTGTGTGTGTGTGTGTGTGTGTGTGTGTGTGTGTGTGTGTGTTTATTCCTGCGCACTCCCCAAAAAGACGCACACGCTCGGTCTGCTCAGGGGGTGCACATGTAACTCAGCTCTCTTATTATGTTGAAGGCAGTTGAAGGCCTGTTCATAAAACTGTTTATACACTACAAAGCTTATTTATATAGGCCACTGGATTACAGAGTGGCTCTACACACATACCTCACACACACTCACGCACGCACGCACACAGGCGCGCGTTCACTTCTATGTGTTCATTTGTCAGTGTCTCTCTTTGTATGTACCTGTTAATACTTATGCAGCATGCCTACATGTGTGTGAGTGTTTCAGTGTGGTACAAGTAAACATGAAAGAGTGTGTGTGTGTGTGTGTGTGTGTGTGTGTGAGCTGGCAGTGTGAATGCAGGACATCCCCTGGTGAAGTGTGCCAGGGCTGAGCTGGCAGTGTGTGTGTGTGTGTGTGTGGCCAGTATGTGTGTGTGTGCATGTGTGTGGAAGGGCCTGGCTCCTCGCTCTGGTTTCATGTTCCCCATTTGGCTGAACTACAACTACAACTGCAGAAGGGCAGCACACACACACACACACACACACACACACACACACACACACACACGGCAACTGTAACTGCGTGTGTGTTGATACTGTAAGTAGAGCACATATAGTGTATGCACAGCTCCGTATGAGTGGGTCTAATCTTTTATTTTGGCATTGTGAGTGTCAGCCTTTCTCCTCCTCTCACTCCCACCACCTTCTCCACTTTACCTCCTTCTTCTCAGCAAATGAAAAGCACGTTGAGCGTCGAACAAAGTGCTCCTCAAAGCAGGATAACATATGTAATTCTTGTGATCCCAGGCAGCTCACTTGATATTTATTTTAACACAAACTGCAAACCTGCAAGAGGAGACAACCGAGGCTCCTGATGGAGTTTCACAGTTTGTTCTCTTGGAGGGAGACTTCAGAACACGCAAGGAGCCAAAAACAAGCTCAGTCGTGTATACTGATGATGTCATGGATGGTAAAGATGCTGTTAGTATTGTTAATATTATGACAGGAATATGTCTTTAAAAGTAAACATAAAAAAATCAGCTACATCTTCTGATGTCGCACAGACGAGCATTTGTCATGTTAAAGCCCAAACCCCGTAATCACACGCGCTCCGTCCTCAGATGTCGAGGAATACACCGTTTAATAACGCTTAAAAATCATACGCATAAACACACACACACACACACACACACACACACACACACACGCACACACACACACACACACGACATATAAGGAACTCCCCCACCACCACCACCACGAGCAGCAGCAGCAGCAGCACTGACTTTTGCCGATAATTTGCGGAGGCTCATTTGAATTTTAAGCGCTACTTTAATCTTCAAAGCTCAAATAGCTTTATGAATATGCATGCAGTGGGCAGACTTTAGTTCATTACCTAGTTGTAAATTCTAATGACCATTAGGTCCTCACAGTAATTGCCAATTGTTTTGCATTTTTGATTGGCCTATTACCATGCGCATTCGCGGCGCGCATCAGCTACGCTTGTCAGAGCCGACATGTCAAGGGGTGTTTGTGTGTGTGTGTGTGTGTTTTCATGCCAGCGTGTGTATTTTCTCATTTGTGCCTTGGGTGAGAGACGTGTGTGTGTGTGTGTGTGTGTGTGTGTGTGTGTGTGTGTGTGTGTGTGTGGGCGAGCTGGGTGTGTTTTTTAGGCTAATATAAATGAAAGTTGCATTTTTTTTAATTGTGCGAAGATTGAGAGCCGCGCCAGAGATTGGACATATTTAATTTACATGATGTCTCGTCTGTTCCCTCATTACACTGCTTGTCTCTCACAAACACACACGCATAAACACACACACACACACACACACACACAAACACACACCCAAGATATACCCAATGCAAACCATCTGGCTCTCTCCTGTATGTGTCCGTCTTGACATGGTAAAATGATTTCTCAATGCCCATCTCTCTCTCACTCTGTCAGCCTATTCATTTTCAGTGTCACCCCCCCTTTTCTGTTTCTCCTTGAACAAACAGATGTCAGATACTTCTCTTTTCTCTCTCCTCGGCCCTCCCCGACTCTGTCTCAGGCTGCCATTTTGGAGACAGTGATTCGTCTTCCTAAGTGAGTTTCTCTCTAAACATGGATGAAAACTTGTGAAAAAAAGGAAAGAAAAAAAAAATTCCATTGTTCTGTCCTCAGCAGAAAAACACAACTGTGTGTGTGTGTGTGTGTGCGTGCGTGCGTGCCATGCGGTGGTGCATACACACAAGAAAATAGGCACCTGTGCGTCAACACTCACTTACGGACGCACACCTTGTTCTTCCTTTGTGCTCAAAAAGAGGCCTGTTCTGAAAGTGTCTTTTGTCAGAGCAAGACAAAAGAAAAAAAAAAATCAATAATATAAGTCAATTTTCATCTAATAATGAGACAGGACAATTAAGAAAATGAGAACAAAGACAGAAGCAGCAACAACAAACAAGAACAACTAGTGCACAGGCGCTAATCTTTATGTTTTCTTCTCTGCTTCCCTTTGTTGCTTTTTTTCCCATCTTTTCACCCTCCCCTTCTACCCCCCAACGCACGCACACACACACACACACACACACACACACCTCATGTCTTCCCAGTTTGTGTACAAGTGCTGTGAGGGAGATATGTGAACCTACATAGCGATGAAAAGGAATTCTTAATTGCCCAGAAATGAGCAATGTTACAAACGGCGGTGTAATGGACGCAGCCGAGGGGAAGGATTGTGTGTGTGTGTGTGTGCGTATGTGTGTGTGTGTGTGTGTTTCGAGGGGTTGTCTCCAGTGGGACTCACGAGGCCTGTTTCCTGAGGTCTCTTTTAGCCCCCCTACACACACACACACAAACACCCTATATACCTCTGGCTGCTGTTACTCACTTCAAAGTTGTTAATATTCAGCTGGGAAACTGTATCCAGAGCACAGCTAAATTATTAAGCGTATGAACTTTTTAGGCAGTAAGATGAACTGATGGGCCACATCTATGAGATCCTCTTCTTCTTCACGTGTGCATGTGTGTGTGTGTACATGCCCTCTCCTTCTGCCCGATGCTTGGTCTTTGGCCAAGGGCATGCATAATTGATCCCATGCCCACTATCATTTTCTTGATGTAATTGCCCCGGTAAGATATGATGAAATCTAATGGATAATTTATTCCTCCAAAACGGATAAAGAACCACTAAAATGTACTTTATAGCCGTTTTTGTGCACATGTGCCATTTAGTAGTACGCTGATATGCACTAATATTCCAGCTGTGTGTGGTCAGTCTGGAAAAAACGGTACCGTTCCAGAGGGGGAAACCTCAAAAATGTTTAAAATGTCGACATTTGTGGGAGATTTCTGAAGGTAAACTCACCACTCAGTCACTCACTGCTGGTTTTTGATGCTGGCATGAATCATTATAATGTAGATTTTTATTATGTGTGATTACAGCACAAAAAATAGGTTAGGATAAAGTGTTTTGAAGGAAATAAAAATGAATGCTTTCCAGGAAACGTAGCTGATTCGTCTTCTGTTTTAAGGCTGCCTGAAGGTCATAGTTGAAGTCCCACTGCATCAGTGCGATGTGAGAAAATCAGCTGTGTTTTCTGACACCATAAAAACCTTCAAGAGTTGTAGGAGTTTGTCAAATTTTTTTCCAACTTGCGGAGGAATCATCCAGTAATTTAACCAAAGCTAAAATGACAAAATTGCCCTCAAAATTACCGCGGCGGTGACAGCAGCATTATTTAACACTTGCTTCATCTCACCACCTCTCAAATGTTCAACTCAACCTGCCCCCAACCACACCAAAAAAAAACATGTATTTAAAAATAAAGATGTCTAGTTAAATGAAGAGTGAAGTGTGAAAGAGACGATAATTCCTTGAACTCTTGCCCCGCGACAAATAATCCAGGGGCAAAGCCAGCCTTTTGTGCGAGTGTGTGTTTTTCAGCAAAGAGAGAAAATGCACCTTCACCTGCTCTTTCTCGTCATTTTTCACTCTCTTTCTGTCTGTCTTCCCCTCCTCTTTCTTTGCCGATCTCTCTTTTTCAACTCTTTTTTTTTTTTTTTGCCTCCTGTGCTGCAGTTTTCCGTTGGAAGACAGATGTGTTTCAACATGCTCTGGACTGTAGTTAACACTGCTGATCTCTCCCTCTCTCACACACACACACTCACTGTTCCTCTTTCTCTCTCTCTCTCTCACACACACCTGCACACACACGCACGCACGCACACACGCACGCACGCACGCACGCACACACACACACACACACACACACACACACACACACACACACTCTATTTCCCTTAATTTAATGGAACCCAACATCTCTTTTGGCCTTTGTTTGATATCTGACTTTTTTGTTTCTAGCCTGTTGAAAAGCGTCTGTTCAAAGGTATTCTCTTAAGACGAATATGTGTGTGTGTGTACATGCAGCACACCCCGAGCACCGTCTGTTGACAGACAGACAGACAAAGGGACACACACTCACACACACACACACACACACACACACACACACACACACACACACTGTTTATCTTTGCCATACAAGGGAAATGCAGGCCCCAATCTGCAGCCCTGGGAGAGGTGGGATGGGAAAAAAGAGACAGAAAGAAAGAGACAGGGAGATGAGGAGAAGAGGGCATAGGGGTAGAGTGCCCTGGGGGATAGGGGATGTGTGTGTGAGAGAGAGAGAGAGGGTAGAGCGAGGTAGGAAAGGCTGGGTCCTGGCGGTGGCTGTCCATTAACAGATGAACTTGGCAGACGTCCAACTGTTTGATGAGACGGGTGTCATAGGGCTGGCTGTGTGTGTGTGTGGATGGGTGGGTGTGGGGGCTACGCACACACAAACACACACACACACACACACACACACACACACACACACACACACACACACACCATCATTCCTTGCTTTGGCTTTGCATATTAACCCACTGCTAGCGTTCAGTGGAAGCTCTCATTCCCATTTTTATCTACCTACATACACACCTCTCCCTCACACCCACCCACATGCACACACACACACACACACTGAGTTCAACAGGCCCATTTCAGACTGGCTTGCTGGCATGCAAACTGTGCCGTGGAGGGTTAAATAAGGAAAGTACAAAAAGGAAAAACAACAAAAAAGTTCAAACACACACATAAAACGAAAAAAAAAAAAAAATAATACAGCAGATTTCCACTAATGCCCCTGACCTGCCAAGCCCTCCACTTCAAGAGGCAGAAAAACGCACATAGGGAGAGATAGATAGACAAGGCAGAAAAAAAGCAGGAGGAAGTAAAATATACATATTTTTAACCTTTGTGGAACTGCTGCTTGTGTAACCGAGTGCGAGTTGACAGTGCAGGAGCACATTTATATTTACAGCAGCAGCCGGGGTCAGGAGGTGCAGCAGGAAGGAGGGAGGGTTACACACTTTCTGTAAATTTACACTGCCGAGCCGCCGCTGGCTGCCGAGCAGGTTCAGTGAGTTTGGTGCCTTGCTTAAGGGCACTTGCATGACGGTTGACTGTCTGGTTGCACAGTGGGAAAGTGGGTACAGCGAGCTGAGTTTCGACGTTGTAATTTCAGCTGTCATGATGTTCTTTTGCTTGATTGATAGGATTAGTGCCACACTCGCTGGTATTCTGACACAGGCATTTATTTCTAGTTGAGTAAAACGTTGTGCTCCTGCTCAAGGGAACTTTTGCTGCATTCGTTTTTCGTAGATGTGTACTTCGATGGTAGTTTTTAAGATTGTGCTTACACGTGTCTCCTTCCTCGACTCTGGCTCGGCCACAGACACACTGTACTTTACCTTTGCATGACTTTGCCCGCTCGTACTGTCTAGTTAAGCACATGCCCTTCATCTCTATCATGTTGTACAAGACACACTGTCTTTTACACTTGTAATAAAGATCAAAGGTGACGTGGAGAGTGAGAGTTGCATGACTAATATATGACTGCAAACATACAGGAAGTAAGTCATAAAGTCTACAGTTACTGTGCAGGTTAGACGCTCTCTCCCTCTCTCTCTCTCTCTCTCTCTCTCTCTCTCTCTCTCTCTCTCTCTCTCACACACACACACACACACACACACACACACACACACATAAAACTTCAAGAAGAAGACTCAAGTATCAAGACACTTCTTGAATATAGAAGGTTTCTGGCAAGTTTATTAACCAAAAGCACTGTACTGATGCAGAGCTTTAATGAATGGCTCATAAAGCATTAAAACTCAGTATGCCAGTACGGACTATTGCGAAAAGGTACACAGGAATGTTTCATTTGGAACTTCAAAGAAAAGAATTTAATCTTTAGTATATTTTGGTCTTTGACACACAAGATGGTTGCATTGTGTAAAAAGTTTAGCTTTTTTGTATGCAAAGTATTCAAAGTACCTTGAACACTGCATAATGTGACTTTCCTTACAGTAAATGCTGAGTCATGGGAGATACGAAAATCTTATGTTGAAACTTCTTTAAAGAATTGTTGCCCTCGCTAATGATCAGACTAATTCATCTTTGTGCAGTTAAACCAGCTGTGTGAGCTTGTGCTGGCAGGAAATGTGACATGTGGGCCCAGCATACTGTAGATGTGTAGAAAGTTTACAAGAGGACCAAATGTACAGCTTCTTTGTAGCCGTGCATGTGTGGGACTGCAGTAGACATGCAGTCATTTACTCAGCTGTTTTACAGTACACAGACATCACATGCTTATGTCATTTGCCAAGGGTCAGTGGGTGTATTCTGTATGTGCTATATGTGTGTGTGTGTGTGTGTGCCATATGTCAGGGCAGGTGGTATGTGGACTTTATGTTTGCAGTATAGGCCCTTACAGTACATGCAACATGAACTGTGAACTGGACACCATGACCTGCACCTTTAAGTACAGACTGAAACACATGCAGCAAATATGGGACGGTCACCTTATGTAACAGGCCCTCCTGCCGCCATATTGGAGGTCCAATTAAACAGACCGTGTTCGGTTATGTCATTTCATCACTTACAGTCTTGCCAACACATTTGATTTCACACTAGCTAATATGCAAATGCTTAACATTTAAGTTCATTTTAAAGCGGCATTAATTGATCATTTGGGGCCTTGGGGGCAACAGAACACGATGCAGGCTGAGCCACAGTACCTAGCGTCTGTCCTGGTGGATTAAAATTCTTGTTCAGGTTGTCGGTGTGGAAATGTGTCAGCGCACTCCTACATGAGGAAACGGGATTGTCAGATCTTCTTGAATCCTGCCTGATCAGTGAACGTATTTGAGCTTTAAATGCTCTTTTCACATGCTGAAGACTAAGACGTGCCACCTCTCATGCTACAGGCTTCTCATGTGGGTATTTGCATCAAGGTATCAGCCAAATACCTTGTCACCGTTATTACAAATGTGCAGCGCGTGTGTGTATCGATGGCTAAGATCCCTGACCGCTGCTGCAGTGCACCCATATTCTAACATGCACACATGCACCCCCTAAGGCCTGTAAGTGGTGTAACTTACTGTTCCTACCTTTGGCTATATCTCTCCTCAGCCCCTCTCCTGCAGGCTGTTTGTGGCAGCATTTGCTGCATTAAAAATGAGAGCTGCTTAGCTTGGAGCTACCATATCGGCTACCTTCTTTTCTCCCTGCGCTCTAATCTTATGTAAACATAGAAATCAGCTCCCAGCTCTCTCTGGCAGATGCAGGCCAGCAGTGATGTCCTACTGTGATACATCCCTCTAAAGCCTGGATTAAAAGTTTGGAGGCACGGGGCGTTTAGGGGAGGGGAGTTTATGTAGGAGTTGGGAGGGGGCAGCTGTCGTCTTTTCAGTGTATTTATACCTGCGAAAAACAGACAGAAAGACTGAACTAAGGTCTCAAGTTTGTTGCAATCCAGGGGGTTCATATGAATGCGGTCAGACTTTGCAAGAAGTCGTCTAAAGAGGAAGCTATAATTGTTCAGGAGAAGCAAATGTTTGCCCACAGGGTTAAAGAACAAATGAGAAAGCCAAATCTATTTTTTCATTAATGGGAGGGTGGCAGCGCTACGCTTTAAAGTGTCTATTCTGCCACAAATCCACAAGAAGAAGCGAAAAACGAGGGAGGGAGGCAAGCATCCCAAAAGAGAGACAAAGATAAAGTGGAATAAAGAGACGGAAAGAAAAAGATATCTACACCACGCTGAAAGAAGCACGTTGTGATGTGACCCATGTCCGGCTCCATGTACGCATAAAAGCATCTGTCTTCAAAGACATATTTTATGTATGTGTGTGAGCGTGTGTGTGTGTGTGTGTGTGTGTGTGTGTTGATATCTGCGTCTGCGGCTGTCTGTGTGTATCTGTGTCTGTGAATGATCTATGGTTTGTGTTTACCGTGCCATATTTCGGCCTGGCCTGCCGTCACCGGCGTATGAATGATAAATTGCGGATGTCCATCGGATTCACCCGAGCACCTGTGGTCCCTCGCTCCCCCGGCCGTGTGGCAGGAGAGCAGAAATAATAAATAAATAAGCAAAGTGAGAGATAAACAAAAAGGCCTCTTAGGGACGGGACTTTTTTTTTTTTTTTTTTTTACTCCAGGATTTGTTCGGGATGCAGGATTTATGGAGGACATTTAAGAGACGTATTCTGTCTTTCAGCTTTACTTTTTGGGAATATGAACGTGAACGCATCATGAACCTCTTTTGACTTAACTCATCTGAAATCTATCATATATAAAACCTACCCTGACAAGCTGTTTCACCCCGATGGGTAATTTAATTGTTTTCTCATTTTATTGATTTGGTCTATAAAAATGATTTTGTCTGACCCACAGCCCAAAACCCAAAGATATTAACCTAACAATCAATTTGAGAGGCGAGAACCAGCGGATTTTGCTTTTCATCAATTGATTATCAAAATGATGACATATTAATTTTCTACGAAACAGCTCATATATTAAACGACAAATCATTTCAGCTCTCCGGTAATTATCTGAAAGTCAGATATTCCGCTAAGGAAGAACATTTCCTTTCCCTCTCTCGCTCTCTGTCTTTCTACCTTGTTCACCTTCTGTTAATCTACTACCCTAATCACAGAAGAAAGCTCTTGGACACTTAGTCATCAGTTTATCTTCTAACTGCCTTTATCTACTGCTTATGAAGTGCTTTAACTGCAGATAGGAGAGATTTCAGCCTCCCTCTGAACCTGCAGGTTATTGTCTGACTGGTAAATGGACATTATGGACACAGATTGAGATAATGTAATCACCGGTGGGAACAAAGATTTTGGAATCTACGAGATTCCTGTTTTAGACTTTAGGTACAGAAAGCAGGAGAAAAGGCGCGTGTCGGAGGTGGAATGGTTGTTGTGTCACATACGGTTCCACCACAAAACGTGGTTTTGTGTCTCGGTTTGGATATTAGGAAGCGGATCAGGCTGTGAAATGAGTGTGTATGTAGGCCGTTGTTATAGCAGAGCTGTGTGAGTGTGTGGCCGGATCAGGATACTTTTTTTTTTTTTTTTTTTGGATCGTACCAACTCATTTCTGATGGAGGCTGCTCCGTCGTTCAGTCACAAGAACTCGCACTCTTGCACATACACCTCTTCTCCGCCTTTTCTTCATCTCCAAGTCCGACCTATTTAAATGTGTGTTTTTTTTAATGAAGTATCTGCAGTGTGTACACTGACCTGATGTCTGAGTTATGCTTCGCAGAAACAGCTTGTCAGCTGAATTTCTGCCGTTCCAACACGCAGCCAGTCATCTCTGTGTGTGTGTGTGTGTGTGTGTGTTCGGACATGGCTGCGTTCTGTTCACCACAGAGGCTTTCAAAGCTTCACGGCTCGTCCTTCTCCTCCTTCACCTCCTGGTTTCTGTCTCACTCTCTCCCTCTGTTTCTCTTTAGTCCCTCTCTCGCTGCTGTGTTTGTGTTTTCTCGGCCTGCTTGTCTCAGTAACAGTAAATACCCTTGCTACCTGACACAGATCCACCTTTCTACTTGACCGCGCACACAGAGAAGGGCAGCTGTGCGTGTGTGCGTGTGTGTGTGTGAGTGAAACAGTGTATTCTCCAGTGACCCTCTGCCCTCTGGTTTAAAGGACTGAGTGAACACACACACACACACCCTCACTCACACACACTTTCCCCCAAGCAGCCCCCTTCTTTGAGATAAAACACAGGTTTAATCTTTGACACTGTGTCCAAACTGGCCTCTTTGCAGGTGAGGAGAGCCTCCTGGGGAGTGTGTGTGTGTGTGTGTGTGTGTGTGTGTGTGTGTATGCATGCGTGCGTGTGTCTGTATGTGTGTGTATGTGTTCGTTTCGGCCTGACCTAAATGTGGAGGACAATAGCCTGGAGGCTGTGTGTGTGTTTGTTTGTGTGTACACACTGTACAGTATGTCTTCTTTGCTACCTCTGTGTGTTTGTGTGTTCCCGTTTTTTGGTTTTCTCCTCAGTCTGCCTCCTCACTTTCAGCCCTGATCTTTTCTTTAGTCGGCGACACAACTGTGTCACATATTGACTTTTTAATTGGTCTTTTCATAATGTGGATGGTGTTGGATACCTAGTCAGTCTTTCTCTGCTCAAGTCAGTCTATCAAAAGAAAGCAAGCCCTGCCTTAAAAGGTCAGTAAAAGGATATAAACACATTTTCTCACTTCTGTCTAGTGATAGCTAAGCATGCAGATAGTTTTAGTAGTCTAGGTTTTGAGATACATACACGTGCACTTGTCTTTTGGGTGAGCTGGCCCTTTAAGGAGCTGTGAGACCACATAAAAGAATATTTTAATTAGTATTGAGAGTTTTAGTGCTCTATTAATACTTGTTGGGCCTCAGTTATGACTACATACTAACTGTATACAGTATAATCTACTGTATATACTGATTGTATTAGTATATTATTTTTGCAGGCACAGTACAAAATAAACATACTACACTTTCTGTATGAACATAAATCATTATGTTTGCCAATCCAGTGACTTTAGAATACTACTACCAATGGAACCTCACAAATAAAACCAAAAATATGACAATTCAGTATCTATTTTTTGTTTATATTCGTTTTTTTTTTTTTTTTTTCATTTTTGCAGCCATGGGCCTCCATTTCCCTACAGTTCATACAGTCCAGCAACAGCTCACTCCTCATTCAGGAGACGTGGTCATGATTCAGGTCAACTTTAATACATGTTCAGCCCACGTTGGAGCATTTGTTTAATCCCTTGTCATCACTGTGGCGATACAGACTGAAGTCTGTTTGACATGCTACAGTGCTGCACAATAGAGTCACACAGAATTACTTTGCATAAGTACCAAATAAAGTTCGTTTCATTTTCAGTTCTCCTCACACACTCACTGTCTCGCGCTTGCCCACACAGTGTGCTCTCACTGTCACTGTCTGTTTCGTTCTGTCTCTTAGCGTCTGTCAGACAAATATCATATTAATTCAGTTACTCTCCCTGCCTGTAAAGCTCATCAAGGCTGGCCAGAGTTCGACCGAGTGCAACCCTGGTTGAGAGGAGGTTAACCGTTTTCAGATCGACCACAAAGCTGCTTCGGCACGCATCGCTGACAGTCTGAAAGGGATATTAAAGACGGATTTTGGGACTGGTGTTTCTTCTAAGCCAGTGGTTATGCCAGTTATCATTTTAAACCAAACATCAAAGTAAAACGTTCCCCTTCGCTCCCTCTCGTTTACTCTGACAGATTATACTCAGCAAGATAAGGGGCTGTAATTTGGTTGGAAAAA
Source organism: Chaetodon auriga (assembly GCF_051107435.1). Taxonomy (NCBI): domain Eukaryota; kingdom Metazoa; phylum Chordata; class Actinopteri; order Chaetodontiformes; family Chaetodontidae; genus Chaetodon; species Chaetodon auriga. Next base: position 5,395,032 of record NC_135084.1, on the reverse strand, counting down.
AACAGGACAGGACTGGACACCACTGGCAACACTAGTCAAGAAAGTTTGTGCTTGAGGGCATTGAAGTCAAACTCAGAATCTCACACATTATACAATCATCTGTTGGACCGCCACAAGCTGGCTCTGACTCATTCCAAGGTGGAAAATCAGTCCTGCTGGCCAAATCTTTGCTATAATAGATGCCTAGAAATGGTATTTTGTGCCCCCGGCTTCTATAAAATCCCAGAATTCCTGTTTCTATTGCAGCGCTCTCTGATGATGGTGATGTTTCAAATGGAGATATTGACCTTTTAGGAATATTTACCATGTAATGCAATTATACCCCTAATGGATTTGGACCACTGATCTTTTTATGCACTGTGTCAGCGGGCCAGTAAAACATTGCTGGCTTTATTACAACACACACACACACAGACACACACACACACCATGCAGACCAGTCGGGCCCTGTGCTCATTTGCGTGTGTATGTTCAACATCTATAATCCTTCCTCCCATGTGCAATCACACACAGGCTCAAACGCACATTCATGCATGCACACACAGCCACAAACACACACGTGCACACCAGACCCCTTGCGAGTGTGTGTCTGCCAAGTCGGACGGCAGGCTGCCAGCAAAAAAGGGGGCTGTGATTGGGGTGAAGGCTCATCTGCTGGGGTTAGCCAGCTATAGCCACACACACACACACACACACACAGACAGACACAGACAGACAGACACACACACACACAAACTGACCCAGCGCCCACTAAGATTAACAGGGTTAATTAGCTCAACACGGCCCCCAACCCTGGCTACAGCTGAGGGGCATCGGTCTCAGGCCGGGGTTACAGGAGTGCTGGCGGTTTGCGTGTGGAATGCTAATGTTTTTAGCCACCGGGGTCAAACTGGAGCCTGCTAGTGCTAATGAGCTACATATACACTTCCAGGTTCCAAAATGCAGTATAATATAAGTACAGTTAAAGGCTGACTGGTGGAGCAGCATTATGATTTTAGCTTTTCACAGAGGGATCAGAATTGGTGTTGATTTAGCAAATAGTACCAAAAATCCACAGTACCAGAAACGTGTCGGGAAATGAAGGCTAATTTTAAACATACTGATGAAGTCATTATTAGTGACAGGCTATATTAACTATCAAAACAGAATTTTGATTATTCAGTATTTATAATAGGGACTTTCACAGTCATTGGTGCCATGTTTATTATAGCTCAAAGTGTTAAGTAGGTCCATACAGTCTATTTTTCTGTACATTTGAGATCATGCTTTAGTTCATTTTGGTGAGTAAGTTCACCTGAAAAAAATATGAACTCAAGATCCACTTACCTGCTTTCTGGTGCTTTCAGCAGCATCTCATGGTCTTCGTGAATTCTTTAGTCAAACTATGTTTTTGTGTTTTTTTTTTAATTTAACTTTATATTTTTTATAGTTTTTAACCAAACCTGCAGTGTGGAACTTTTGTCTCCTGCTTCTTTCACAAACACTGTGGACGCGCTTATGATGCTCTGCTGTGCGGCTAGCTGCTGTAGCTTGCTCCGTCGCTACGGTTGTTCGGCTCTGGCGAAGCAATCATTGCTGGTTTTTATATTGTGAAATACAGAAAGCATTGTGTGAACTCATTAGGCAAGGCCTTGATTGTAATTTCATTTACAGTATATGCAAAAGTTCTGCACTCCAGATTATAACTGCCAGCATAATCCATATACTATAGCAGTGTATATACAGAACACCAGCAGCTTCTCAACACTCAGCAATATCTGGCTTCACATGTGAGCCCTTTCTTTTGGATAACTTGCCTTAAAATTCAAAAGCAGATTTAAAGAAATTCAGGAACTCTTTAATCTTAACTGAAAGCTGCACTTTCTCTGCTGTGAATATGAATTCCCCATTTTCACTGTGTCACTTCAACTTATTAACCAGCGATAGGGCTGACTGCAAACACCTGTCCCACCACCTATTATCACACGTACTGGTCAGTTCCTCTTTCACTCTATTCTTTTACATTTACACACACAAACACATACACACACTCTCACACACACACACACATCTGGCTGCAGGCCTGACAAAAACAGGTAGTGAGAAACGTGAATGGCTACTGAGGCGAAACGTGTCTGTCTGCGATGGGATTGATTTTAGTGTGATTTGTGTATGAATGAGTATATCTGTCTCTGTGCCTGTGAGTCATGGTGGTTTGTGTTGTGCGCTCTAGTCATCTAGTCTAAATATACCAAGGGACCATGAGAAAGATTCGCTGTTTCTTTTTTCTGCAGCGACCAGCCCGCTGACACATATTGCCACTTTGTCACTGCCTTTCACTCCTGATATGACACCATTTGTGAGTGGAAAAGATTTAAATACGAGCCATTTTAAGGCCAGAAACTGCATTTACGGAGCCGTGATGGCCGTCAGGGGTTTTGGTGAGACAGAGATATGCTGCATCCTTGTTGAGACCTTGAGGCGCTTTTAATGGCGAGAAGAGGAAGAAAGGAGGTGGTAGGAGGTTATGCATAAGCCTGTATCAGCCGGGCAGGGAGAACGACAGAGAGAAGGAGAGCGATATACAGACACACACAGAGACAAAGAGAGAGGGCAGATGGTAAAAAGAGACGGTGCGATGTGTGAAAAGCAACAGTTAGCCCGTGTCTTCGCTGTGTGCCAGTCTGGCCTAAATATGGCATGCTTTTGACACTTTCTCCCCTCACACACACACCCCTTCTCTCACACACTGTTTCTGCAAAAAACTATATAGAGTCAGTAACACAAGTCGTGGGTTAAAATTGGTCCCTGGTTGTTGCTTTTTTAACATATTTTAACACGAGAGCTGTAAGCACAAAGCCGTAATCACAAGCTGACTTCATATCAGTGCTTTTGGAAGAGTGCATTTGTATTGAATTAGACCAGTAACCCAGACTGCTCTTTCTTTCTTTCTTTCTTTCTTTCTTTCTTTCTTTCTTTCTTTCTTTCTACGAAAAACAAAACAAAAATGTGCAGACAGGACTCACACTGTGGTTAGTTTTTTCTCCCTGCACCACTTGAGATAAGCGTCCAGGGTATGTTCCTTCAACCCGTATGACCCTGACAGACAGCACCAAACTTAATCCCACACACACTCACACATGCATGCACGCCTTCGTCCCCTCTGGCTCTTCCTCCTCCTATAGGTAGACATATAGGGAGGTAAGGGGGGGCGGTTGGGACACATTTTTTGGCAGCGGTTAGTAGGCAACATACAGTAATAGACACACACACACACACACACACACACACACACACACACACACACACACACACACACACACATGCAGAGCTATGTTTCAACTTGATTTACAGGGCTCAGCTGCAGGGAATGGGAGAAAGAGAGAGGGTGGGGGCCATAGACAGACACAGTGAGAGGGAGAGAGAGATGGGGGAGTGCAGCTTACAGGTAGCACATCTGGGAAAAGAAGACGTATAGCAATTGTATAGCAGTTTTAAACAGAAGTGGTGCAGGATTTTACAGGGTTCGGGAGTGGCCGCCCTGTAGGCAAGAGAGCAGTTTGTGGTTCGGAAATATTAATTTGTGTAGCTGACACAATATGTATGTCCTCCATACACAAACAAGCATGTGTGTTTCATTTTAAGTAGACAATGAAAAAGGATCAGTTCATCCAAGTAACAAAACACATAGTTTTATGACATTAAGCTGTGGAGACAGGTTTAGTTTTCTGTGTCCACGTTTTGAGTCTGAACTGATGCTGCTCCTGTTCACCAACCAGTTTTACAACAATGGCTAGTGCCAAAATTCAGAATTAACTGCCCATAGCGACTATAGTATGCTTAAGGCTAGGGGAAGGTTGTGGTTAGAGTAATTAAAAGACCAAATTAAGTGTCAGATTGTGATGGGATGCAAATTCTTGTCTCCTGCCTGAAAATCAGATACACACTCATGACACTTACCCTAAAACATGGTGGATTCCTTTAACATAACAGCATCAGTCCTTCCCGTGAAATGCATCCAGAGCTCATTTGACTCTCACAGTCTGCAGTTAAATGCTTGCTGTGCCCCTGTTTAATTACTGTCCTGAACTTCCAACCTTGTCTAGCACTTCCTGATTGTAATCAGATATGTTTGCTTGATTCATATGTAGTCTTGTTGTGTGAACAAGCAAGCTGATGTGTGACTTCGGCCGGCATCAAGACTGAAAAGGATGCAGAAAATAACACCCCCCCCATCACAGCTGTTTTCTGCCAGTTCCTTCATCACTCCTCCTCCTGATTTCTTAGGAAACTATTTTGAGCATAAAACAATCGAAATGTCGGTTCTGGCAAATCAAAGCAGGAGAAGAAGTTAATCTCATTTTGACACTGGAGCGACTAATTCCATTTCATGTAGCAACTTGTGGTAATGAATTATTTTTTTTCATGGTGTGGCCACTCCCAGATTCTGCAGGATTTAGACCAGAAATCACTGACAGGCTTGTCTAATAGGCTGGTTGACCTTCTCATCAGGAAACATTTTTTTAAAAGATTGCCTAACAGCTGTTATGAATATGATGGCCTTCTGGGTTGTTAAGCGCTAATGAGGAGGAGAAAGATACCCTACCTTAAATGTGAGGAGTTTGTGTGTATGTGTGTGTGTGTGTGTGTGTGTTTGTGTGTGTGTGTGTGTGTGTGTGTGTGTGTGTGTGTGTCAGGCCCCGGGGGTGCCTGAATGTTTCCTTTTTCTTACTCTTGTTCTTGCATTCCTTTATTTCATCACGAGGGCATAAAAATCCTGTTGAAGAGCTGAATGATTTGCTGTTTATGCTGAATAAGGTTGAGTCAGGTGTGTGTGTGTGTGTGTGTTGCTGCATTTGCTCCATGATGAGTGATGTTTATGTTTTGTCTTTCTCTCACCCTCTTCTGTTCTGAAGGAGACAGAGAGACAAAATTGTAAAAAAAAAAAAAAAAAAGAAGAAAAGAAAGGGAGGGGGTAGAGACAGAGAAGCGGGGCTGGTAATAAACAGGTATGCCCAGCTTACCATCTCCTTCTAGGAAAAAGTTGCGTCAGTGAGTATCTGGTTCTAAATCATGTCTGAACCTGACCTGACGTGATTCCCAGCCCTCTCCACTTGCAAGGAATGGACCCTGTTTACCCTGGAACCACAGCTATTTTCCCCCTGTCAGAAGCCTATAGTCTCACTGCCTGCATTCAAATCTCAGGCCCATTAGTGCTTCAAGCACTCAGGAGAGTGGGGAAAGTTTCAGCTTTACCTAACATTAGCAACCGTGGCTGACAATCCAAATTACAGTATTTAAAAAGACAGCATGTCCAAAAAAAAAAAAAAAAAAAAAAGGTTTCAAGAAAAAAGACTCATGGTGTCCAGTGCAGGTGAGCGAGGACAGAAGCTCCATTTGGATGGAAGTGAGGACGTGTGTTTAATGTTCTGCATACGGGTGAATGACGTATATCCCCCCTGTAACAATTACAGCCCCTGCCATTATACATATACTTTTTTGTGCACTCGTTCATTCTCCCATACAGTAAATGAAGCGCAGTCTGGAGAGACACCTCGTATTTCGTTCACTCTTTGCAGAGTTTCATCAGTTCACTGAACAGTTTTTGTTTTGTGTGACAATTAAAAGATGAGAGGGAGCTTTAGGAGATGTTTGTGTTAAAGTATTTCCTTCAACAGCCTTTTTCTGCCTTTATTGGGTAGTTGACAGGAGAGAGCTGTCAGGAAATTATGGGGGAGAGAGACATAACAAAAGGGTCCAGTCAGAGTCAAGCAGGACGTCGCTCCAAGGCGTCAGGGTGCCCACGCCTGAGAGAAATTAGGCCCATTCCAACTGAGCCATAAAACTGAACAACTCGATTAAGTGTAAAAAAAACAACAACAAATAAATAAGGAAATGGACATCAACATCACCTGTCTCATGTGAGTCCACACACTTTCGACACAGGAAATGCAAAAACTGTCCCAAAGACCCTTTAAAAAGTCTTTAAAAGATATTACTGTACATACTCCTCACTTTGACAGAGAACAACATGTGGACACTCCTCTACCTTTATCCCAGGGGGGAAGTATGGTTTCTCAATTATCCTTGTTTGGCTATCCCCTTCCGACCTGTGGCTGTATTTACGCGAACGCCCATTTTATCCATGGCTTTTAATGGCATATAAAAAAATCACTTCCCCATCAAAATGCCCTCTCCTAATAGCTTTTCAGAGTTGTTTGGGAGCTGTTTGGGTTTGGTCATTAGTGGACCATGAGTGTGTGTGCGTGTGCTTATGTGTGTGTGGTGTTTTGGACCCGGCTGAAAGGCGCTACTAGGCTGTCCTAGGTGGGGTAAGGGTTGGAGGGGGGGAAGGGGGCATCCATGCCTCTGAGGGTGGGGTTGGTTAGGGTTTTGGAGTGTGTGTGGTGCAGCACTTAGGCCATACTGGGCCTGATGGGAATGCCAGGCCCCCACACCACTTTCCAAATCACTAATGGAGCATCTTTGGGATCACACACATACACCACACATGCACACACACACACACGATTTCATATACATGTTGTATTAATTTATGTAGACCCGAAAGAGGTGTATACAATTTCATAAACGCTCAGAAAAAAGAGCTGCATGCATGGTGGCACCACCCACCACTCTCCCTTTTCTTCCCCTCCGCCGCTTTTCACACTTCTCAATTATTTACTGGCCTTTTTGTCATCTGCTGGTGGCCAGGCCCCATGGCATATGTCAGTGTGTGTTTTGTGTGTGTCTTTTTGTGTATGCAGAAATGAATACCGCTTCACACACAAACAGACGTGGCTTTCACATCCATCACAAGTCTTTTATCATTCACAAACGCTGTCTATACCATATGCTCATGCAGGCGTTGACCAGTCGCAAGCACAGAGGTGACGCACAGGGGAGACGGTGCGCTGACACTTTCCACATTACTCTTCAAGTGCTTTTTTTTTATATAATAGTCTCTACATAATAACCTTCTGCTGCATATCATTGACCTAAGGACAACAGAAAATATTTTGAACTTCACAACCTCTTACTTATTTAAATTTCTACACTTAATTAATACATAAATCGTATAAGCTACTGAAGTGGGTATAATGTTGCACCTTTTCAGGAAGCTGAGCCACATGCGCGCACTGCAGAATATTTACCGTCTTTAAATCAAGAAAACTTGGTGGAAGAAATTACAGAACCACCAAGAAATATTTAAGAAATATGCATAATACTGCACTAAAGCTCACTGGAAATAATCAACACAAGGATATTATATATTCATTATCCTTTTGTACACCAGCATCGTACTTACGGAGGAGTTATGGCTGTTACCATTAATTCTAGTACAACTTTGTTAATGCACATTTTGCTTGTTTTCACTTTAAAATATTCTGAGAAAATGAAAAGTTTCTTGTTGCTTTTTGTTCCCATACGGTACACTGTCATCTTGAGGCAGCAAAAGAGCATCTGGGTGAGGCAGTGGGTGATCAGTTTGGGACTGATGTATTACCTTAAGACTTCAGTCATCAAAAAATAAAAAATAGAGCATCATCTCAGCCAAAAAACTATAATTTGTGCAGCAGGTTACGGCATTTCACTTTATAGCTGCCACAACTTTTCCTTTTCTCATTATTCTAACATTTTCTAGTAATTTAATATCAAATTCTATCATTTTATAAAGGTGGTAAAATCAGCTGTACAAACAAAAAGCTCATTAAAGTGACTTTTGCTGGATTAACCTGTGAAATCTGTCACACTGACTATGAGTCAAACCCCCAGCATACCAACCCTCACCGTCTTTCCAGTGGATGTGACTGGTGGTTTTCGCACAAACCAAAAGTCTCTCCATCATCTGACTTTGGTTCCAGCTCGTGCACACCTTGTTTCTCTTGGAGGGCGAAAGATTTCCTTTGGCGATGAGTGGGGCGCTTTTCTCTCCGGGAGCCGTCACAGTCGCCTTGCACACTAGGATGAATTTAAAGGGGCAGGTAAACTGCTGCTTGCTTCGTATTAACAGAGCCATATATTCAGCCGGTCTCTGTGGCTTTCTCCCCACCGTTGCTCTGTTTCCCCATCTCTCTCTTTTCTCTCTGCTCTCAGTTTTTTCCCCGGCCTGTTGAGAACGTCTGGGGGATCGATTGGGCTCTCAGGCTGTAGTGACTGCAGCTCTAATGAATCAAGCCCATGTGTTTGTTAAGTAGACAAGGTTGTGAAGGAGCGCTGGAGGGGGATTTGTGTTTTATCTCAATGCAGCACTCCATTTGCTGTTTGTTCCCGGACGTTAAAAAACAGTGACCAAATCTGAGGACTTTGATAGACACTTAATATGTAGCTCCTCACATATGTGGGATTTCACCTCTTTTGCCTTCAGCAGGAACATGATCAGTGGAAACAACTAGAAACAGTGTACAATTTTGCCGTTTAAAATGCATATTATTAAAAACTGATTATGTATGCCATATTTGCGTCTTAATGGCCTCAGGTTTCGTCATTTTCAGTAGTCATGAAGCAGTTTTTTCAAATCTGAAAATAACCAGTCTATATATGTATTTATAATGCCTGCCAAAATGCACTGCTGTGCCGGAGTCCATACTGAAATCCTCTTGTGAACTGTGCACTAAAATCAAATGCTTGAAAAACCACCGAAATACACCCGAGACTCACTTGAAGTTGATGCCTTGTCTAAAAAGAAAAGAAGAAGAAGAAAAACAAACAAAAAAAACCCCAACCAAATCTTGAATTCTCGTGTTTTTGTTGCAGCTTAAACCGTATCTCTCCAAGGTCGGACAGTGAGACTGTGGGAGGCTGTTTGTGTTAAAAGCAGGATGGCTTGTATTTCCTCTCCTTCTTCCTCCTCCTCCTCCTCCTCCTCCTCCTCCCCTCTTCTCTCTTTCACCACAAGCAAGAGCTATCTAGGAAAAAAAAGGCTTTTTATCGCTGATGGCTAATAGTCATAAATTTGTATTAAATATGTCCTCTATCGATTGGCCTTGTCGGATGAATACAATTAAAGAGACGGCACTGAGTGCTTCCCACCTGGGAGGGGAAGATGGAGGGATTAAAAGAGGGGAGGGATGGATGGAAGGAAGAACGGTGGGAGGAAAACAAGGAGGGAAAGTGGGAGGGAGGGTTGGAGTGAAAGAATAGACGGGCAAAAGGGTTTTTGGCAGCAGCAAAGCTTCTTCAGTCGAGTCGCAGCTTGTCCACATGTTGCCATAAATGTGTGTGTGAGTGTGTGGGCGGTTAGGGTGTGTGTGGCTGTTTGTATTTTAGTGATTCATCTTCTCTCATCATGCTCTTCTTTCCCGATCCCCCCCTCCTCGATTCGCCCTCGCCTTTCCTTCTCCTCTCTGTTGCATTGCCGAATCATCCGGAAGAAAAGAGGCAGTGAAAGAGACGAAGAAGAGAAAAAGATGGAATGTGGGAAAGAGAGAGAGGGATTGAGCGAGAGAAAGGAGAGAAAAGGATGCAGAGAGAGGAGACAGCCACCTGTATGCAATGTTGATGGACAGATGGAGGGATGAAACCAACTGGGCGGAGGAGGGATTAGATGAAGAGAGGAAGCAAAGAGCTGTGTGTGTGTGTGTGTGTGTGTGTGTGTGTGTGTGTGTGTGGGCCTCCGGCCAGCTGAGGTGTTTGCTTGGCTCAGAGTGATCTCCCACTGCGGTCACTGCAAGACTAACACACACACACACACACACACACACACACACACACACACACGCACACACTGATGACTGAATTGTCCTGCTTGGCAGCTGTTGCAGGTCCCTGTAGATCACTCAATACCACACTGGCTTTGTGTGTAAATGTGTGCGTGACTGTGTGTGTATGTCTTCAGTGACCACCAACCTCTTGCTTGTGGCACTAAAGAAAATCTGCTTCCTCTCAGTGTGTGCTCTTGTCTCATCAAGGATTTGAGATACAAGCGTGTGCGTGTGTGTGTGTGTGTGTGTGTGTGTGTGTGTGTGTGTGTGTGTGTGTGTGTACTTCCAGGAAAAAAAGCACATGTATTTTTAGTAATAATTAAAATTACCTTTTCAAATTTGTCAGTTTTAGTAACTCACACTTTACCCTGATTTTGCCCGTACCCATATTTTAGGACTGCAGCGGCAAATAGCTGATTGAGAATATTTTTTTTCGAAATCATTCACATTTTCAAATATTGTCTATCATTGTATTTTATTTTCAAAAGTCTTTTGAACCTTGACCATGGGACCTTAAACCCCTCAGGAAATTGTGATAGAACCAAATCACTCACCCCGTTTGATTGGAATCATCATTGTTGAAGTTAGATGACAACAGGTGGAAATTTAAAAATCACTGCTGATTTCATCATTCACTGATTTCAGTAGAAGGTTTTGTAATCACTGATTATATTTGGTTTGACAGAAAAGTCTTAAAGTCCACAAACATGCTCTGTCTGTGTCTTTCAAGCACTCAGGTGTTATTGTGTGACCAGTAGGTGGTTGATATTCAGCTGAATATAGAGTTTGTTCATTTTTTTACGCTGGTTCCAGCCCTTGCATCACTGCTTGCAGTGATGGAAAGAAAACTGCTTTGGACTGTCTTCAGTCTGTCCATGTTTGAACTGTTCAAGAGATCAAATGCCACCTATCTGAAACAGGGTTATTACATCATGACGGTTTCAGGGAAGTCGCTCTTTAAACCAGAGAATAAATTCACAGTTAACCTGAACGTGCCACCTTCAGTCACCACTGAGAGAGCAACCACATGAAAAGCTGATCTTAAAGATGTCTTTGTTCATGCTAAGGACGCCTCCAGTACCAACAGGACCACATCCTGAAATAAATGGTATTCAGACTGAACACATCTGTGCATTGGTGGCTGTGTTACTTCAGCGGCTGATGAGATGATCCGGGAAGGTCAGTTTGAGCGATGGATCCAGTTGTTTGAATGATTATCACCGGAACATTGACGTTACAAAGTAAGATACCCAGAACGTGTGCTTGCATGGGTTTGATTGGCCAACACAACACATTACCACATGACGTCACTTGGCTTGGCATCATAAATGATTCAGGGCAAAATTGTTGCCAGACGACCTTGCGTTTCTTTGCCAGAGCTCTGCTGCGTCAACACAGTGGACTCATTGAAATGAATGAGGGGGTATGCATTTTTGTCATGCAGTGCTAATGTCTGCCTGAACATGCACTTTAATATATAGTACTTCTGCTTCCCAGCACACACTTTACTGTGTCTTCATGAAATCTTTGTATTTTTTTCTAAATATGACCTTGTTGTCAAGCTGAACACCGACCTGGACAGTTGTTCCTGTTGTTTATAATACAAAGGATACAGGATGTTATCAAGCACATAGACTGAGTTTTTGAAAGGATGTAATCGATCAGATGGCTGCATGAGCCGTGCAGTGACAGCAACGTTGAAACCAACCTCAAATGGCCACATAAAATCTGATCAAGGGTCAGCAATCTGCAGCAGATTCACGGCAGAAAGTTTCTGCATTCGGGGTTTCAAGTAGAAGTCAACAAGCTGACTCATTCAGTATTGTGTGTGTGTGTGTTTGTGCGTGTGTGTATGTGTGTCAGGACCAAGGTTCCTCTTTCAAACCCCAGTCTCCCTGTGTCTGTCTGTCTGTCTCTTTGTCTGTCTCTCTGCTCACATAAGTGTTGTAATTTGGATGCTCTGTAATTTCACCATGGTGGTTTAGGGTTAAGTGGAGGCTGTCCCTGCCATCATGAGTGCCGATCTTCCAAATGGACACACACACTCGCTCATACACACATGCACACACTCTGGATCATTGCTACAGTGCGCTTGGATGCTTCTACAAAGCCCGGTCCATTTAATTACATTTATAAACACAGTTTAAGGGCCCTGGCTGTGTCATTAGAACAGACTTTACGAGATACATTACTGTGTGTGTGCATGTGTGCGGGAGTGTGTGTGTGTGTGTGTGTTTGTGTGTGTGACAAAGAGAAAGAAAAAGAAACTTTGTCACATGGCAGCTATAAAGCAGACACGGACACACACACACACACACACACACACACACACAAGTAGATTACTGGAGAGTGAGTTGCAGATAGCACAGTCTGTAGCACAGCAGGGGTTCCAAACACAGAGACAGAAGGTATTGATATATTTCACACACACACACACACACACACACAGACACACACACACACACACACACACACACAGACACACACACACACGTAAGGACAGACGGTATTGATATTTTTGCTCATCAGCGTAGAGTGTATGGCTGTTCAGCAGGACCACACAGATACACACATTCTCACACACGGCCATGTACACACAGCAGAATCAGTCAGGCTCAATAATCCATTGTTGTTTTTGATAATTCAAATGCGTTTGTAGTTCTTTCTTCCATAAAAATACCACATCACTCCTGTCAGGCCTGGAGGTTTCTATTTGCAAAAGTTGTTTGGAGCTATTTTAAGTTCAATTAGTACGGGTCTTACTAGTGACAGTATGTTTGCTTTTCACCTTGATATTCAACATCTATAAATATGACAACTTCAAAGTTGATTAAACTGCTTTCTTATAAAGATGAAAAGGTGTTTTTAATGTTTCTAAAGCCTTTACCTTGCAGAACTTGTTCCTGTTGCAAAGCAGCTAAGACTCTCTGGGCTTTGTAGTGTCCGATTAGCATGTGTACATGCATGCTTGTACTCTGCTTTTTCAACAGATCATCTGGCATGCAAATACTTTTTTGCCTTATTTATGCAGGAATGTCTTTTAATTTAACTCACAAAGTCGATGATGATAACAAACCATGTAATGATGATCCAGAGGCTAAAGTGAAAATGTAACCCTGACACTGCTAATTCAGATTGACTAGCTTTCATTATTATTATTATTATCATTATTTCATCTTTCATTAGCTTTCATCAAGAAGACTGATAAGATGAAGAAGTCAGATCTGGCAGAGCGTGGTAAATGGTCCAGGAACCCAGTTAAACCAGGAAGCCTGATCCAGATCAGAACCAGGATATGAGCATACATGAAGCAGTGACAAAGAGTTGCTTGGATGTTAAAGGGTCGAACACATGTACCTGAATCATTATAATAATTCAAAAAAGGAGATGAAAAACAGGGCCCTCTCTGACCTTACACGTGGATGTACTCAGTGATTCGAGGTGAATGCAGTCGCACTCTGCCTTCCCAATCTCTCTCCAGGAACTCTGTGTCTTTTGAGCATCGTTCGTTCGTACAGTCGTGGATATCGGCCCACGCTTGCGACAGTCTCTCCCTGAAAGCCTTCTTGGAGTTGCACTTGGTTACATGCACAGCAAGTGATGGATTGTCAAAAGCAGCTCCCTATGACTTTTTTTGAAAAGCATGTCACAACCCTGCATAGTAACATGACCGAGAACGGTTTCTTGAACACCCAGATGAGGTCAAAGACTCTCCAGGCCAGCAGATGCAAACACTGCTGAACATTAATGAGAGGTAGAAATGAAGCCTCGTCATTTGTCACGGAGGTCGAGTCCTTCTTCAACAAACAGCTCAGAATGCAGTTGGACTGCAGGACAAGGAATACCGATTCTTATTCATATATTGTAAGGTTGTTTCTGTAGTCTGACCATCCCTCTTATTACTACACAACCATTCTTTGCATCAGGACTGGCATGCCCTTTTTGAAACTGCAGTATTTGAGGAAGTGGCTTTGATCTAGCTGGCGACTTGTAGCCAGTAATAGAGGCTGATTTCCTTCCAAGCAGACCACTGCCTTTTTGAGCAATTGCAGTCATGTTGTTATTTGACTGCGTCGCTCCCTTCAGTGAGCGGACAGGACACCAGCTGCCACTGTTTGCATTCCAATTGTTTGCTGTCCAGTTAGCGAGAAAAGCTTGAACATAGAGGGGAAAATAATTGGAGGACAGGAGGACAGTGCATATCCCTCCTTTTTGGACCACACTGGAAGTTGTTGTAGAATTTAGCCCAGTACATTGGTAGGAGAGTTTATGATGCCAGAATAGCAATTACAGGAACTTTATGACAATTTAATAGGATGCCCCTCAAGTATGCAACAATGTCCTTCATCCCAGATTTCATAACAATCTTGCTTTTGAACTTGACCACCATGCATTTTTGAGTTTAACCAACAAGGTTTTCAAATGGTCTCATATATATGCCCAGGGGTCAGTGAATTCCCCCAGCCCAAACAAGAACATGTAGCTCTGAAATTAAAACATGAAAAGAGCCATAATTAGGGTGACGAGATTTTCACACGACAACAATGATATGGTTTAGTGCTTTTGGGTAGTTTAACTGACTGTTGGGATAGAAGCTGAAAGCCACAACTGTTGCACTTAAGTGGGTGATGATGGAGGAAGGACGGCAGGGAGAAAGGCTGGATTATGACAGTGGAGTCGATAATGTCCATGTCTTGCAGAAACCATTTGAAAATCGTTTTCACTGGTATGGTTTGCTTCCAGGGTCATGACAGAGTTTTTGGTTAAGTATGACAGTGTATCAGTGCAGTGCGAGTGCATGGTGGGAGTCATGAGATATGAGTGTCTCAGTGTTGATAACAGGCTGTGTTATTTGTCACTGAAAATACATCTGAATTGTAAAAGAGGGAGAGGGAAGGCAACATGAACAGAACTCTGTATCACACAATGATTGTATTCATATTTTGTTTCCTCTTAATACTAGAAAGTGCGATCATGAGATTATTGTCCGCATGACATTTTGAACCCTATTTCAAAGGAATATTACAATCATTTCAGTGGGATTTCATTTTGGTTTTGACCAGGCAAGTGAAGAAAAAACATTGCATTTGCCTTTAACTACCTTTTGCAGAGTCATCCACATGACTTCTTGTAATCTGATTCCTGCTGACCTGCCTTATTTTAAAGTGATATTGCAACAGTTTCAGTGGAACTTTGCTCACTTTTTGAGACATTGTTCTTCTGCTGCCTTAAAACTATTTATCATTTCTCTACTACTTCCGTGAACTGACTTGGACTTTAGCTATAAGATATTGGAAATTCTCTTTCTTTCCCTCCTTACTGAGAGGTCAGAGGTCAGGATAACACACAGAAAGTGTGCACCAAAGGTGGCCACGACTGTTTTAGGAAAGTTTCTTAAACATGTAATATTGTTTGTAACATTCATTTTTATATAATTAATTAGGCAATAAATATGCACCAATATGTCTTCAGACATTATAACACACATGCACTGTAACACAAGAGTAAAAGCCTTGTGGAATGTCGAGGTACTCCTTTCAGGTAAAGCAGGAGGTGATCAGAGGTGAGCGGTGATGCCCAGATGTAAATATAAGCAGCACATCCTGAAAGCCTGAGGCTCGGATAGAAATCCCAAATTGTATTAAGGGACATTGTCCCTCACTCCCAGTATGCGTACCTAATCCTGTTTCAGCGATGTTCCATTACCTCAATTACTATCATCTCACCCAGAGGTGGACCCAGCCAAGGACACCACCGGAGAGACAACGATGGGTGGGAAGAGAGGGGGAGAGGATGGAGGAGGTAGAGAGGGAGGGCTGCGAAGGAGACAGGCCTATATAGTACAAAGAAAGAAGAATGGAAGCAAAGAGATAAGAAACAGGGAGGCAGAGAGGGAGGATGGAGAGATACTGTAGGAGGAAGGAAGTTCTAGAGAGAAATCATCACAAGGGATAAACAATAACAGGAGAACAAACTGAGAATGAGGAGATGGATAAAATTCATATAAGGCCAGTAAGATAGTGGTTGGTCTGTTCTCGGTGGTAGCCAAGACCTGGCATCCATTTTTGTTTCCCAGCTGGTCATAGAGGGATGGAATGGTGGCAGTCCAGCTAATTTACAGGACAGAATGACTGCCTGAAGAACACACAGTTATGCAGGCTACCATTATGAGGTGGATTCATTAAAGACAATTTCTATTATATAAATTTGTTGTTGGCCTTATGTTAAATGTCCATGTATGTTTTAAGTGTTCCATATAGTAGCACAAACAGGCCAGTTAAACCAGAAACAGACAATCATGCACACTAGAAATCAAAATGCCAACCTTTTGATACGGCTGTACTGCGTGTGCTGATGTTCATGGACATGAGCAGGTCATGCAGACATCTGTGGAGACTTGCAGACAGTCAGCCTCCAGTACTTCTGTCAGTTTCCACTACAGGAGAACTCTTAGACTATGTGAAGAAGAGGGGATCTGTATCATTGAAACTTTTTAGCAAAAACATGACTTTTGAGGTGGATAAATTTACACAGTTGTGATATTATGACCTGCAGGATGGGGTTTGATGCATTATAGCTCTGGCATTTTCACAGTATGTTGCACTGTGACATGAACTTTGGAAACCTATACTGTAATTGCTCATTGTATAGGACAATGGTTAGTTTAAGGTCCTAATTGACTAAGCTAACATTTTTTCTACAGTCTTATTCTTCTATTACTGCACCAAAAGTGAGAAAAAGGCATTGCAACACAGTTGACATTTAAGTCAAGAATATTTTAAAGGGAAAATTGTTTGCTACAGCAAAAAATAAATAAAATAAAAATGCTAAGTTTTTGGTTTAGACATGGTGACACTCAGCAAGAAATGTGCATTTTGCCATTGATAAGATTTGATACATTTAAAAATGCGCTTGATGCTTCCAGTGCATTTTGGCCCGAACAAATCCCATTTTCTGGATGTACAGTGTGTCTCGTCAGTTTGGTGCACTTGCTTTATTCAGCTCCTTTGACAGCCATTGGATCAGAGTACTACACTTCCTTTTGAGAGGGATGGATAGAGCCAGGGGAAGCTGCTGCACACACGCACGCACACACACACACACACACACACACACACACACACACACACAAAGGAGTCGTGAAACATGAGCCAAGCTGCCTCACTGCCTCCTTCTCCCATCTAGCGCCACATAAGTGTCCAGGCAATGCCCTTGGCTTAATAGGGCTTAATGCCTGTGCTTGTCACTGTAGCATGGCTGGTATTGAGTGTTAGGACGTTTCTGAAACGTACGTGTGTGTTCTCTGGAGTCTCACTAGTGGCTGTATGGCTCTGACATTTACCCCAGGTAAAGAACCAGATGCTATTATTTACCCCGTCTTCCCTCTCTCCTCCCTGCTCTCTCCCTCTTTCCCCCTCAACATTCCAGACTTCAAAGTTGAAGCAGGTATTTGTCACCTCTATCTAAACTTAAACCAGAGGCATTACGTCTCTCATCTCATCTCTTTCTTTCCTTTTCTCTGACTCTATCTATCTTCATTTCCCATTCTCCATTGCGCTTTCTCTCTTCATTTTTCTACCTCCCAGTGGTGGAGAGTTTGCCTAATGAAGTGGCTGATGGGAGTATATTACAGCGAGACAGAGTGGAGCGGTCGCCTACTCTAAAATCCATTAACCTTACAGTTTCAATCAGCGTGCAGACAAGTCTGAGCTACGAGTCAAAGAGGAGTGTGTTAGCTAAAGAGTCACACTATTGTGCCTTGCATTTGTTTTGCTCAATATTTTGCTTGCGTCTTTGTCACAACACAAATCCTTCTTTTACTGTGTTATCATTGTGCTGTCAGCATTTTACAGTGTTACACAACCCCACAAGCCTCGTTTTCATCAGCTGATAGTGTTTTCTTGGGTGAAGCAGATGTAGTTAGAGTCAGGCGTGTGGGACAAATATTTGGACCTTGTGCATTTGGAGCCACAGTGAGCCTCCTTATCCTGGCAATATATCAGTTTCCGTGCATGGATAAACTACTGAATTCCTTGGGGTGCTTATAAATTTTTAGGTCTTGGTTGCACAACTTGTACCAGGTGTGATCAGTTTAACCAAAGAGTGAATTCCTGACTGTATTTTAAAAGTTGTGAAATGCCCAAAATTATCCAGTAGGGAAGCAAAGATTAGAGGTAAGCACAGTATGAAAAGAATGAACAGAAATATGTTCTCTATCTGCTTTGCTCACCTGCTGATAATGTTGTGGCTTCTCAGGTTTACGTTGTGACCCCTTGTGTGGGTCCCGACTCCTGACCCCAGTTTGGGAACTATTGTATTGTGACCCCTTGAGAGGAGGACAGGTGCCTGAGAGGGTCCAAAATCATTCTATAAAATACTCTAAAACAAGTCTGTCAAACTATTTATGCAGCAAACAACATTAATAATATATATATTATTCTTCTGTGATTAGTTAATAAATTGATTATTTCCCCTATTACATTGTGAGGGTGGAGTGCTCGCAATACCAACTTCCCTTTGCACAGTTATGTCGTGAACAGTTATATTGTGAATATGGATTGTGAGTCCAGACCATCTTTTTGACTTTGAATAGATGCTGATATGATGACCCGCATCATTCTTGGAAATGCAGTATGAAAATGACAGTTTCCAAAGGGCACTCTGCTGTCCACAAATGTTTGCATGACAAGTCTACTTTGCATGTAGAAGAATGCAGGTATTTTTACTTTTCATGTTCGAAACAACTGTATGTAAATTTAAATGTGACTGCTTCATTTAAAGCAAAAAAAAAAAAAAAAAAAAGACCCCACACCATCTGGTCAATGAAGTAAAAGACTGCCCCCATGCTGGATAAATGATGGTTCCCATAAGAGACATAATGTGTGCTGAAAGGATAACCCATCCCCTGATTCAACAAAAGGGGAAAAAGTGCAGCGTTATTGTCAGTACTGTCAGTGTCCAGGACTAGAGTGGTACAACCAGAGGAAAAAAAAAAAAAAAAAGATGAATAAATGAATGAAGCCTGCCTGGTCCTGATAATGCAAATGATATTCACAGGTTAGATCCTATGCAGGTGGCCACAATTAGTGGTAATTTGTGCCGATTTTAATGATCCATAATTTAGCTGTCTTTCCAAACTGTTGGTCATGTGGGATAAGTGTGTGTGCAGGAAAAACAGACAGGGAGAAATGGAGGGATGGTCACACAGGAGGAGGAGGAGGAAAATGAAAGAAGGGGAGGAATTTTCTTCGTCACATTGAGAAGCACAGACAGACAGAACCCCGTCTACACGCGGGCACTTGAACACACAACAACACACAATCCTTTCACACTTCAGCATCATCGATTTGAATGAGCGTTAGTGTTTGTGTATGTTGTGAAGTAAATCCCATAGCGTGAGGAAAATGACATCTCTTGGAAATACACGCACACACGAACACACTCTCAGAAGCAAATACGCAAATTTTCCCTTTACAGATAGTTTTGAATCACTTTTTTCACCGCAACCTCTTTGACTCTCTCTTTCTGGCTATTAGAGGTAAATTGCAATGTGTGGATGTATAAAAGCTTCCATGTAAACCATGGCATGCTTTTAGTATCACTGCTGATTTGTCATATTTGTTCTGCCAGTAATTAGCAGGTGATACATCTCAATTTGTGCCTATTTTTACAACCCACTTTACCTGTTTACATGTTAATGGGATGTTTTGTAATTTATTGTCCAGACACATTACAGCAAAATAGCTTTTTACCAGAAAATCATCTGAGATAATTAGCATCAGTATTACCACCCCTAGACTGACACCTTGTTATTTATTCTGATTTTGCAATAATATGACAACAAGTCTCAATTTATTATATATGCCAACTTATGACATTTCTGGATGTTGATATGATTGCTGTGGTTGTCCCATAAATAACTGTATTTCTATCCACACCTAAAAGGTAACTTTGGATTTTTACTAGAATTTGAAATGTTTTAGTAAAAGATTTAAAATATTTTGATTTAGAAAATAGATTCATGGATGAAGACATTGATTTCTGGTGTATCAGGGCTTCCTGCCAGTATTTCAGCTCTCCTGGTATACCTGCTATAACGTTTACTATGGACACAAGTATACAGTATGTCCATGTCGTGTAAATGCTGTAATTAATATTGAAAAGTGACAGAACAAGAATCTATTTAAGTGGCCTTCCTTCACAGCAGCATTTTGCCATTATTTTTCCCCTGATTTTACAATAATACTGCTGCATTTTTGCCCTTATATTTTTTCTCAGCTCTTATATCAGTTGGTTTTGTAGCTCTTTGCCTGTATGATCGCAAGAATGTTGTGAGGCTTTAAATTTCACTCTTGGTGAAGTTTGCATTGCTGATGGAGTGAAGAATGTCAGCTGAATGGCTGGAATGTGACATACAGTAAATATCTGAACATCTTGTTCAATCAGGTGTATATCCGTTTGTGTATTTGCGTATGAATGTGTTTTTATCTGCTTGCTGACTTTGTCAAATGCAGCCACATTGCGCTGTGCCTCATAGTGGAATGGCTCTGAATGGCAGAGATGGGGGTTCGCCTGTCATCTAATCTTGTAAACGAGCTGATGGCCGTCCGTTCCGTTCCCTAATGAGATTACACATGCACTGCAGGTCCCACCACGGGTCATCATTGGCGAGGCCATTCAAAGGCAATTATTGTTTTAAATGTTCTTTCATCGCCATCTCAAAGTGACTTGGCATGCTTCACTTAGGGAAGAAGCTTTTAGGCAGACTGGATTTGTTTTTCCTCTTCAGTTGGAGCCTAAATGTTTTCACACTCCTTCAGTTTTACTTTCCTCACGCAGTTGGGGTGTTCTCTTCTGTCTGTGATTGGGGAGTGTGCATGTGCATTTGTCTGTGGGTATGAGTATGACCAGTGCATAAGAGAACATGACTTCAAAATGCAGTATACATAACCTGGAAACACATTTGATTTGTGAATTTTACTTACTGACAGGGTTCTGTGTAGAAACAATAACTCATCAGTCTTAACCTTTTCTCAGCTGTATTAAAAAACATTCCTGTTTTTGTATGTATTTATGCTGTTGCTACAGAAATGAGAAAACAGTAATTTAAAGGTTTAAAGGAGTCTTCTCTGTTGCCTCTCCTGCATGTGTGTGTATGTGTGTTTGTCAGCGGGCCTCTGTTTTGGTAGATCAGTGGGAAGTGGTAGTCCGCTGGGATAGCCCTGTTTCTTTGTTCTGCTGCTGACAATGGAGGAATCACAGTCAGTCTAAAGGGAGAAATTATGTCCCAGAGCAGTCTGGGAGAAGAACAAATGCACACACACACACACACACACACACACACACACACACACACACACACACACACACACACACACACACAACAACTCCTCACATGCTACTCATGTGGGGCATGACCTCAATAAGAGCTACTGTTGTATTTGCAAAGCCCTCAACACCATGTGCCGACCACTTTTAAAAGCTGTAACAGTTAGGCCTAAGGTTCGGATAAAAGATTGGTTCAGCCAAGTTTGAAGCAGTTGTCCTTCATGGATTTCAGTCTGCACACACTGCTGTTTATGTACAGCTGTGTGAATGCTTCCAGATTTTTTCAGATGCTCTGCAGCAGCTGCAAATCCTTGAAACTGAAATGTTTAAAGTAATTTACATGGATATTTATTAAAAAGTAGCTGTTTTATATTTATTGGTTTGGCTTTTCTTCCACACACAAATTAGAACGTTTTAGTGTCACTGAACAGAGGCCTTTTGTAAAACTCCTTTCAAAATTCAGTTTTGTTACATCAGTAGTGAGTGTGTGCTGTTATCCTGTTATCTTTACATGAGGTGACATTTTGTGCAGTTATGTTTAAACATCAATGTACAGTTACCCCTCTGCTATATTGAGGAACAGATATGTCAGAGTGCATGACAGAGGTCACTGATACATAATCTAATACTTCCTTGACACCAACATCGCCGGTTTAGGATGACACCCCGTCAGACCTCCAGTCGCATGTAGCCTACTGGTTAAAGCTTTTTTCATGCTTCTGAATGGCCAGCATGGCTGTAAGGTTAGGGGTGTATCGCCTTCTCTTGATTTGGCATGCTTTTGAGAGTGCTTCATTTGTGTTTTTATGTTTTCTGTTGGACAAAGATTAAAAAAAACAAAACAAAACACTGCCTCTGTGGACAGGATTTTACTTGAGAAGGAAGAGGAAACATCCCATTTTTAATACCTGTGTACACGTGAACTAGTCATAATTTTGACTGATTCAAACGTTACATGCCTAACATAAAGTCTGTATATTCTTAAAGGTAAATGAATTTTTCAGTTAAACTTTGTCCTAACCAGATTTTTTCTTCTCTGTCACAACAGGTAAGGAAGAGCCGACCACCTATACCTGCACTACATGTAAGCAGTCATATGGCAGCGCCTGGTTCTTACTGCAACATGCTCAGAACACCCATGGCTTCCGTATCTACCTTGAAAGTGAACATGGCAGCCCTCTCACCCCACGCATGGGTGGGCCTTCCTCACTAGGTGGTGGTGCAGATTGCCCTTCTCAGCCTCCTCTCCACGGCCTCCATCTGCCTCCTGATGCAAGCCCCTTCAACCTCCTCCGCATTCCCGGCTCAGGCTCAGGTGGAAGGGACAGTGTCGGAGTAGGGGGAGGAATTGGTGCCGGCGGTGCTGTTGGTGGGGGCCATCATCAGCGTTTCCCTCCCACACCACCCCTCTTCAGCCCCCCTCCAAGGAACCACCTGGACCCCCACCACCTGAGCCCAGAAGAGCTGGCGCTGGCAGCCCACCACCCGAGTGCCTTTGACAGGGTGCTGCGCCTCAATCCTCCTCTGCCCCTGGACCCCCCTCCGACAATGGACTTCTCACGGCGGCTACGGGAGCTGGCGGGCAACACCTCAGGGTCCACTCCTCCACTATCCCCCAGCCGGCCAAGCCCCATGCAGCGGTTGCTCCAGCCGTTCCAGACAGGAGGAGGAAGCGGAAGTGCAGGAGGTGCAGGGGGCAGCAAACCTCCATATCTTGCCACCCCACCCCCTCTTCCAGGCTCCATGCAGTCACCTGTGGGTTCTCAGACCACCCCTACTGCCCCTCTCCCCTCAGCAGGGGCAGCACCCACCTCCACCACCCCCTTGAAATCAAAGTGTTGTGAATTTTGTGGTAAGGCCTTCAAGTTTCAGAGTAATCTAATTGTGCATCGGCGCAGTCACACAGGAGAGAAGCCGTACAAATGCCACCTGTGTGACCATGCTTGTACACAGGCTAGCAAACTGAAACGCCACATGAAGACTCACATGCACAAATCCTCCTCACCAAACACAGGAAAGTCAGAAGATGGGCTCTCAACAGCCTCCTCCCCGGAGCCCGGCACCAGTGAGCACATGGGCAGTGCAAGCAATGCCCTTAAGTCAGTGGTGGCCAAGCTGAAAAGTGTAAATGACCGCATGCTACGTGAGAATGGCGGGGAGGAGGAAGAAGAGGAGGAGGAGGAAGAGGAAGAGGAAGAGGAGGAGGAAGAAGAGGAGGAGGAGGAGGAAGAGGAAGGAGAAGAGGAAGAAGAGCAGAATGGGGAGAGGGCAGCCAGAAGAAACAACAACAGCTATCACTTTGGTTTGAACCTTGAAGCAACGCGTCAGCATGAAAACAACGGTGGTATAGGAAGCCGACTGGGAGCAGTTGCTGATGAGGGTCCCATCCCTCGCTCACTGCCAGAGGTGATGCAGGGGATGGGTTTGGCTGCCAGCATGCAGCACTTCAGCGAAGCCCTCAACGCACACAAACGGAATGCCATGGCCCAGGAGAATCACCTGCACCACCACCTCAACCGAGATCATCACCACAATCGTGAGATGTGTGATGGGGACTCCGTGTTGGAAACAGATCGTGGGGAGGAGGGCTCTGTCTCAACAGTCAATGGGCGGGGAGCATCCCCAAACGAATCTGCCTCCGTTGGCCTCTCTAAGAAACTGCTTCTGGGTAGTCCCAGCCCACTCAGTCCTTTCTCCAAACGCATCAAGCTGGAAAAGGAGTTTGACCTGCCCACTCCCACAATCCCTAACACGGAGAACGTCTACTCCCAGTGGCTGGCTGGCTATGCTGCCTCCCGACAACTCAAGGACCCCTTTCTGAACTTTGGGGATTCCAGACAATCGCCCTTTGCCTCTTCGTCTGAGCATTCTTCAGAGAATGGCAGTCTGCGTTTCTCAACCCCTCCAGGGGAACTGGATGGTGGGATGTCAGGCCGCAGTGGCACAGGCAGTGGGGGCAGCACACCACACCTCGGGGGTCCTGGGCGGCCCAGCTCCAAGGATGGCCGCAGGAGTGATACTTGTGAGTTTTGCGGCAAGGTGTTCAAGAACTGCAGTAACCTGACAGTGCACCGGCGCAGCCACACAGGGGAGAGACCATACAAGTGTGAGCTGTGCAATTATGCTTGTGCCCAGAGCTCCAAACTTACTCGCCACATGAAGACCCACGGTCAGGTGGGCAAAGACGTGTACAAGTGTGAAATTTGTCAGATGCCCTTCAGTGTCTACAGCACCTTGGAGAAACACATGAAAAAATGGCACAGTGACCGTCCTTTGAGTACCGAAATAAAATCAGAGTAGAAGGCCGAACTATGGGACCTTTCCCCTGCAGCTATGTCCGCCATTAGTCCCCTGTTTATTCCCAGCCCCTTGTAGATTTGCCCCAACCCTTACACTCAACTTTCGCCAGTCTGGTGGAAGCTTAAGACCATGTGCTCTGCACCAGCACACCCCGTTTCCATTACCCATTGAATGCATGATCTGTATCGGGGCAATACTCTTGCATTGACGCAAAACTTCGAGCCTTTCTCTTGTGCAATAATTTACATGTTGTGTACTATTTTCTTTTTTGAGTTTTCCTTTTCCATTTTTAAGAATTAGTCAGCATGCATAGTATGTTTTTGCTAATCAAGAAAAAAAAAAAAAAAGAAAAGAACTTGTCCCTGGTTGGTTAGTTGTTGAGTAAATGTGTTGCTGTTTTTCTCTTGTTCTGTTTTTTCTTTTTATTCTTCAAAAAGAGAAAAGACAAGAAAGATACACCATGCTGCATACATTCTGTAACACATATCATGTACAGTTTTGTTTTGTAACATGGAAAGTGAACAGTCTTTGATTTGACCCTCTTCTTACAACCCTGGAAATGCACTTATCCTGATCTTTCTAAAAGATGCCATGTTCACACAGGGTTAAAAAAAATTAAATAAATCATTCATTGGCGTGATGACTAAACCTAAAGTAATGACAGCCTTCAAATTTCTTTCAAAAAGACAAGGGTGTGCTGAGAATTCAATTTGTACTATCATTTGGTAGAATAAGAAAGAGTGCCTTTGATATCTCAAGACTGCATTGGCCAAAATCTTATCTGGTATAAGTTTGGGGTCACAGTAGATAAAGCTAGAAGGTTAAAGCCACCCAGGGAAGGTCCTTGCATCAAGCACCTGACTGCTCAAATGGACTGTGACAACTCATGATGAAAGATCAGAGAGTTCTTGTTAATCATCATTTAGCTACCTATTACATGTTCAATAGGTTATCTTTAATATGTGGATTTCATGGCAAGCATGGTACAAGCAGTATTGTGTATATTTGAATTATTTGTAGTTTTGTTTCTGGTAAGGAGGTACTTTTGAGATAAAGGTAATCTGTAATGTACAATCCTGAACTTGAGGGATACAGCGCATGGCTGAGAAGTGTCATGCATCTGCGTTAGCACAAACCTACAACGCTGCTTCGATATGTCAGTGTGTGGAACAATGCATAAAGTAATATATGAGCTCCAAGTGAGGCTAACTTTATTTGAGAGCATTGAAATAACTACAAGCTAGACAGACAGAAAGCTACACAGAACTGGAAGCTACGTACGTATTACGGGGATCAGAGGCAATCTCTTTCACTTTACATTTCTAATATCAAAACAGGGTCATTAACTATGAATTGCAGAAAAAAAGAAAGAATTGCAAAAAAAAAAAAAAAAAAATATCTGTACTCCAGGACTCTTGAATAGAGTGAAATGCGATAATTTGAATCAGGATGCATAGGCTAATGCAGGGCACATTTTTTTGTTTGCTGTTGCTTTTTACCCAAAAGAGTTTTTTACTTGTTGACTTTCATTCAAACTGTTCATAGTATAGCACTTGTCACTAAGAGTAAGTACTGGCATCTCTCTTGCATTTTCCCACACTGATGCAATGTTGGTACATGTGTTGAGTCTAAAAGCTAGATTGTCATTTATAGGACGTGAAGTGCACTGTTTCAATTTTCCCAGTTTACAAATTAACGCTGAAGGGGAAAACGTTGTTGAAATGCTGTCAGATGATGAGGGTCCCATTGTTAAAAGCAGTAAAAGATGAGACACATAATCTGTTGCCAGCAACTCCAGCCTCATGAACCTTGACCTTTGTACCCCTGCCATTTCACCTTTGACCATTTGTCAATTTGTTACCCCAAGAAACCCCAGTGCTTAGCCTGGGCTGAAAATTCACCCTGTCGGCAAGGTCTGTAAATCAAAAGGTTTGATGTGAGTTACAAAAGTAACCAGTGTTCCTACATGGTTGCAAAATTGCTGCAGCCTTCATTTGCCACAGCAGCACCAAACATCCACATTTTTTAACTAACTTGTGACTTTGCTGTCACCATCACCTTAATAATCTATAGACTTTGCCGCCTAGACAACAGACACTCAAATGTTGTTGCTCACACTGCGAGAATCTGTTTTTGTATAAATCTTACTTTAATTATAGATATGAAAATAAACGTTTTTTGCAAATAACACTCCACTATCTTTAAGGGGAAACTGTATTTAAGTTTTGTTGTCGTTTCTCTTTTCCTCAGCGTCTTGGTGGTGTTCAAGACTCCGATCACAGTATATATGAAATGATAAAAACAAAAAAGATGAAAAAAAAAACAAACAAAAAAATTTCTGTGATGGTTTTGTATTTTATTTTGCCTTGGCTCTTCACAGCTCTTCAGGTTGAAATACAATTTGCATTGGGGAAAGGATTAAGATTATATATGAATATATAATAAAGAACTTAAAATATAGGAAAATGCACACTCATGTCAATTCCTATGCTTAAACACATTTATGGTCTACTTTTTCTGTATTTCTAGAATTGTATTTGAATTCAATGTTCACTTAGAGTAGGCACTATAGTATTTATATTGAGGCTCGTATTTTTAACTGTTGCTTGTTCTCTCTAAAGGTATTTACCATACCTTTTTTTGGTAGTGGAAAAAAAATCCCAAGCTGCCACGGTATATTTTTTTAATTTGGCAGGATAATATAGTGCGAATTATTTGTATGTTTAAAGAAATAAAAGGAAAAACCCCATAAAAAAGCAGCTAAAGTGTGTGGCATTGGGAGGCGTCACAGGCCATCAGATGGCTGCCGCTCTGTTTCCTGTCCACAGAGGTGGTTGTACATATCTTCTTTGGTTTTTGGTTCGGACCTCCTTCCCCCCCTGCTGCCATTCTTGTATGCAGTAATGCAAGCTGACGTCGGCCTGTTCTGTTGTGTGCTTCTGTCTCTCTCACCCCTCCCACCTGACTACATTCCAACATCAAGAAGAGAGGAAAAAAAGAAAAAAAAACTTCATATGCAGTACATGGATTACGAAAAAAAAAAACAAGCGTCAAAATAAATACATTTAAAAAGAAATTAAATGTTTTGCAGTTTTTTTTCATTGCCAAATACTAAATGGTGCTTTATATTTAGATTGGGTATACTTTCATATGCAAAGCATATTTAAAAATGACCCGGGGGACGTGGAGAAGCCTGCTTGAGTTGAGACTTTTTTGTAAATGGCAATGCGGAATATTTTGTTATCAGCCTTTTCTATTCCGATTCTGAGAGCTGTTTGTTGTAACTTGAACTTGAACTTTATCTTTTACTATGGGAGTTACTATTTATTATTACCTATATGCTCTGTTCAAAACAGAGACATGGAATGAATCCTTATTTTGAGTTTCTTTTTATTTTATTTTTTATTTTTTGTTATATCATTTTGATTTTGTTTTTCTTTTGTAATGGTGGCCGATGGTCATTGGACAAACCTAGCTCTTTAATTTCTGTTGTACTTGTTTGGGGTCTCTGTTCAGTTGTATTGGGAAAACCACTGTCTGTGTTTTCTGGCAGATGTCTGCATAATCCTGTTCACACACCCATTTTGTCCCTTTATCGAAAAACAATTAATAAAAAAAAATGAAAGTATACAACACTTGTCGCTTATCTCCACTGTGTGTGTCAGGTTAACTCAAGAGAGCGTGCATGAGCATGTGTGTGTGTGTGTAATTACTCCCATCTTTTTACTGTTTCCTGCTGTCACCTGTAAACATCACCTTCTTCTTATCATTATCATTACCCTTTTTTCCTCCATATTTTTGTTTTAAATGTTTATTTCTCATAGATCACTTCAAATGGAAGAAGTTTCTCAAGTCAGCATGTAGAAACATGTAGTTCAGGGGGCATAGTGTGTGTGTGTGTGTGCATGTGTGTGTGTTTTAGGTGTCACTGGTGACCTGCACAGGGCGTTTTCATGCTTTCTCTAATGAGGCCTGAGTGCCTCACACTGTTGCTTGAACCCAGTGAACTCAGCCCTCCACCCCCAACCTCACCCTAGTCTTTGGCCCTGAACTATACGCACTCTATGACTGTGTGTGTGCGTGTGTGTGTGTGAGAATGTGTGAGCTGTTATTGTCTTGCCCAGGAGGAGTGTGAGGGCTGAACAGGTGGATATTTTAGTGCATTAAAACTTCTAAAACTCCTTCCACCTGTTTGTCTGCAGTGTCATCTGACTTGTTGGTTGAGACAGCCCAGCTTTAGTACATGCCCTTCTAGGTGTGTATGTGCACATGTGTATGTGCATCACTTCATTTTCACTTAGTTTGCATGTTATCTTTGACCACATATGTGTAATCTGCATGTCACTCCTCAAAGTACAGTACAGTATCTGTTGCTGATAATAGCTGTTCCTTACGTGCCTTTCACCCTCAGTCTCTCTCTCTCTCCCTCACACACACACACACACACACACACACACACACACACACAGAGTATATTGACATGTATATGCTGCTCCTCTCACAGAATGTACTTAAGTAAATATAATTATGTCCTTCTGTTTGCTCAGTAGTCACAAAGCCTCATAAAGCTGTCAGGATCAATCAGCACTATGTCCTTCAACCACCGCACCCTTCTGTTCAGCTCTCTCTCATGCATTTAAGTCCTCTCAGAGAGCATCAATACACCTGCTATAGGGCCAAAATATAAGATTCAATCATGTGGAGGTAATTTAGTATGAGGACAAAATCCCTAAAAAGGATGTGGAGTACTGTCATTTAGATTAAGATAGAAAACAAAAAGTAATGTGAATATACAAAAATAAATCACATTTCATAAGCTATCAGATTTTTAAATGAAAATAGTGCAGTGTTTTCCAGCTCTTGCCATGGTATTTTGCTGGGTAACCTCAAAGTTAAAGTTGACAACTGTACTCCTCTCCATCTACAGCAGATCCGAACTGATGCTCCTCCTCACCAGTAGTATACAAAATGCTATAGCATAATGTAAAGAACATATTATAAGGAACTGTGAAAGGAGACCTGTGTGTTATGCTCTCTTAAAGCAAAGCTATTAAGCTGTCAAACACATTTAAATTACCTTACTAACTTGAATGTAGGCTCTCTGTAGCCTCAGTATGCATTGTGCCGAATCTAACAAAACTGATATGAGATCAGAGCCTTTATTAAAAGAACATGAGTGAAGAAAGGTAACTGGGACATCACTACTTTTCATTGAACTTTCCCAAGAGAAAGGCTGAAAGAAAGGTTGAACAGAGGCTCAAGTTCAGGGGCCCCCTAACCCCTTAAGCCGCAGGGCCTGGGCCTGATAGGTCTGTTTAGTAATTCATCCATGTAGGGACTTATGAAAAGAAATCACATACACCATAAAAAACATCATATGCTTTGGCATCGACAGTACCTTCAAAAACAGAACTATGATATGTTAGATTGTGGTAAGTGACCAAGAGCAAGAAGCGCATGAGTGAGCAGAGACACACTTTCAAATCTTTGTTCCGCTTTCATTGGCCATGTTCATTCTCATGCAAGTGCATGAAATGAGACAATCCACATCCAGAGATGACTTATCTGCTCGTTCAGTATGCTCCCTGCTGCCATTTCTGCAAGTGGCAGCCAAAGGTTAGAATGCTCGGGCTCACTTCTTACACATGCACTTCTGCTGTCACTTCAAAGGGAATACCTCGAATAAAAGAACAAACGGAATCTTCTCTCCGAAATCCATTTTGAGATGTAGAGGGTGGAGTGACACTTTCTTCTGCTACTGCCGAGGAGCCCTTGACCAAGGCAGCGAACCCCGGACTGCTCCAGGAAGAGCGCAGTGGAAGGCTGTGGTTGGACTGGGCAGCTCTCATGTGTTGAATGTGAATGTGTTGCACAGCACAGAACACAGTCGCATTTCCCTACAACAATAAACGCTCCAAAAGGTCACAGAAAACATCTATAAGTCAAATTCAAAGCAATGATTTTTCATTTGTGTGACTTCATTGATGCCCCAAGAGCCAGTGACTTGGAGGAGATTCAGTGTTGCGAGAAGTTCAGGTGTGTCGGACATGAGAGGACTGTAAGACTTTATTTCCCACCTCAGGACCCACAAGTGGCAGCAGTTTCCTCTTTACTCCCTGTTAAACAATGTGACCAGCCACCAGCAGCAAACCTGGGCAAATAAAACAAATCAGCCCCATATTTTTTCACTTCCTCTAACTCTCCCCCACACTGCCTTTTCCTTCTCTCTCTCTCTCTTTCTGTGATAAATTCATTGTGTTATAAACCCGTGAAGCATTCAGGCCTTTTCTGCTTTACTGGGGCTCTCCTGTGCTGGTTTATGTGAAAAGCATAATGCATTTGTCACCGTTATAAAATCTATACAACCATGACCTGCAGTCCCCCATAAACTCCCATGGATTTGTCTTTGGCCTGCAGGGTATTAACAATAAAAGATTCTCCAAAGAGAGAGCATGTTTTCACACTGCTTTTGTCACCATATGGCCTTGACGCAACACTATTCCAATGGAATCTTGATAAAGTAAAGGAATGCGTGTGTTTTGTCTGTCTTTCTTCCTACTGGGTGTACTTTTGGTATCTGGACTATGCCACAGAAGTGCATTTAGTCTTGGCCAGCCATACAGAGAAGTAGCTACCTCTGTATATATATTGAGCGGTTTAATACACGCTGACCACTGCGGTCTATAGGAACTGGCTGCAAAGTAAATGCCTCTTACTGTAATGGACAATCATTGAACATTACTTAGCACATACAATGGCCACAAGGCCAGGCAAGCATGGAAAAAATTGCAATCAAAGCCAGTAAAGCAATAATGAATGGACATTGACTGCTTTTGACCACAACACACTTAACGCCTCAGTGTAGGAGTTACAGTGTAAGACACTGACTTAAGAACCACAGAATGAAACTTTGTGTACTTGTTGG
Organism: Chaetodon auriga; assembly: GCF_051107435.1. Taxonomy (NCBI): domain Eukaryota; kingdom Metazoa; phylum Chordata; class Actinopteri; order Chaetodontiformes; family Chaetodontidae; genus Chaetodon; species Chaetodon auriga. The sequence goes on along the minus strand of NC_135084.1, from coordinate 5,363,796 downwards.
AGGTGAAAATAAAGTCTGCCTCTGATCTGGAATCAATTCTTCGTGGTGAGGACATTTGATTAACTTCAAGAAGCTCTCTGTTTGTATTCTGAGAAGGGCTACAAGACTATGATTGACCAAAACCCACACAACAAAGTTGTTCCTTGAGGGATACTTCTTGCTTATGTGAGTCTCTGATTATCTTAAATTAGTTAAAAACTTTATTTTGAGGTAAAACCAAACGGTGCGCTAACTATGACAAATGTGGCATAAGGTTTTGATTTTGGTAACAAACTCTTCCAAACTTGAACTAACTGAGCATTCAGACCAAAATCAGGTCTGCGTTAAGCAAATTCAAGGAGCTGCATTGGCGGGTCTGTGTCAGGTACCACTGATATGATGAAATACTAGCCAGGAGGGTCAGTCTGAGTTATAGATCCAAGAGTCTGAAGGCTTATCAGACGCCATGCTGCATAGAGGTCTGTAATTATGATTTTAGTGCTCTGAAAAGTAATTACAGAATCAATCATTTTATCTTCAGTTGTGGCAGTCACTTAAACATTAGAGAGAGTATTGCAGTTGCAAATCAAGCCACCAGGAATGTGCGCTTGCATGTATTTTATGTGCCAACAGAGTGCCGAGCAAGATGACGCTGGCTAAAGTTGAGCCGTGTTTCTTTTTTTCTTTTCTTTTCTTGTGACCCCACATTTTTATATACCTGATCTCTCTCACACACCTAACACAGAAGTTTGTTTAAGACCTGTCAGATCACCTCACTGCTTGTGTTTCTCGACTTCGCGATTTTGCTGCATTCCCAAATGTCAGCAATGAACTTGGCGAGTAAAATATAAGAATGACGGCCAAAATATGAAAATATGAATAAACTGCAATAGTCAACACAATATGCAACTTTGACACCTCCGTCAGAGATGAGTAAATAAACTACACTGTTCAGAAATGTGACAGAAAAGCACCAAAATTCCAGTGAACAAACAGAACCAGGCCACAGGTGTGACGAGCACCTCGGGTTTACGTGTAGCTCTGTCACAAAACTCAATCAGGCTAAGCTCTGCTGTTAAATTTTAAATTTTCAGTGGGTACGCGTTACAGTCGGAAGTTGCAAAAGAGATGTCAGGATGCAAAAGGTCAGAGTTCACATGTTTATTGCTCCATCTTTTATCTGACCTTGCTGATGTTATGGTGTAGTCACTCGGACTGTTTAGACTTCAAAAAAAAAAAAAAAAAAAAACACTGCGCAACACATCTGTGTTAAGAAGCTATTTAATCTTGTGTTGAGCCCTAACATCATTTTCCACTGCCGGTGCTTTGACTGTCTCTCAGGCTGTTTTCAGAAGTAAAAGTGATTTGGAAAAGCTGAATGTGACACTTTATCGACAAATGTTTCATTTAATTCAAATCCACCCACTCTTGCTCAATCACCACTCACACTAATAATATTGTCACAAGTCACCACCGCTATTTAAGTCAGTAATAATAGCAGCAGTCATACAACCCCCACCCCACACAAGCACACACATGCTCACAGAGCGAAGCTGAGGCATGAGAGGTCAAAGTCTAGTGATAGACCATCAGTGCTGGAATGCAAGGTGTAGAAAAGGCAAATCAAACAGAGCCATGGCAGGTGTGGTGTGAGTCTGTGGGACGAATGTTTCTCTTGCCCCCCCCTCATCCAACTGTGCCATATTCATGTTGTGACATATCTTAAAAACTAAATATGTTGAGGGTTTTGTAACTGAGAATGTCAAGGGTTGAGGAAGTATGGGGGAGGGGGGGGCGCTGTCTGGCTCTGTGCTGGGTCATGAGGTCAGAGAGGAGGCTTAGAGCACGAGAAGAAAGCCTCCTCCCTCCCTTTTCTTCTCCTTTCAGTCCTCACTCCACCGAGAACTCCGTGTGAAGTTCAGATTCATTGTCAAAGTGAATGAGAATGAATGAAAGAATGAATGAAAGGGGGTTGGGGCGCGGGTGGGGGGGCACGCACATTTGACACCGTGTATGTGGTCGTTAATAGATTAGTCTTTCGCTGCGTTATTTAAATCTTTGCTCTTGAAATATGATATTAACTGGACATTCTCTCAGCTTTATTATGATATAGGTTCATTTAATGTTTAAACTAATGTGCTTCAAGGTGCATTACAGGGTTTACATGCATTAAAAAGCCCAATTGAAGCCAAGATAAAAAATCCTACAATGTAATCTGCAGACAAATGTCAGAAAATGAAATTAACCTCAGCATCATGTCATTAACTTCACAGTTGTCCTGGATGATCTAACACCCTAAATCATTTGCACATTGTGTTTATGACCTCCTGCTTCAACTGTAACAATTATCAGGCCACTGTAATGTGCTTATAAACAGTTTATCATGTCGTATGAGTGCCACTCCAAGGATAGTGTTATCTATTGGTCATTCTGTGTGGTTTCATTGCTGTAACATGGTAAAACAAAGAGGCCATTAAACCAAGTATTGCCTGATAACCCGCTTTTTTACGCTGTAGCCGAGCCATGAAAAAAGATCCCACTCATCAGCTTTACAAGATGACGATCTGTGTTATATCATCCTCCCTGACTGTGTTCTAACCCCCTGACCTCACAGCTCAGCAACGGCAGACGGCTGTTAGTGCTACATCGTGCCTGGATCCTCCAGGGTCATGAAGGGCACCTCTCTGATCTCTGACCCCAGAAGGAGGCCTCTCGGCCTGGCCGGGCCAATGGAAAATCCCTCGGGTCTGAGCTGGATAAAAGGATGTCCAGGAAAGACATGGATTATCAGCGTGCATGTGTGACGGTATGTGTGGGTGCGTGAGTCTGCATGTGTGTGCATGTGTGAGCGAGTGTGTGACGACATGCCCTGGAGACTCATGCCTGTCTTGGGTAACCAAGTTCAGGACTCACACTCTCTAACACACGCACATGCATACAGGGGTTATGAAGGTTAATTGCAGCTACACAGATGAGGGGGTTGGGTCACCTTTGCTGGAGAGGTGTGTGTGTGTGTGTGTGTGTGTGTGTGTGTGAGACAGAGAGAAAGAGAGGACACTGCTTTAACTCAAGATGTGTTAATGTGTGTAAAGAGAAATAGACACACACACGGATAAGGGGACATTGTGTGTTTGGTTGTTATGTCTGGAACCGATGTGTATATGTTTCCGTGACCCTCTTGCAGGTCTACAAGCGTGTTACAACACACACACACACACACACACACACACACACACACACACACACACATTACACTTCCATCCTCTATTTTAATCTCTTCCCCTCCTTTTCCTTCTGTGTGTTCATACGTGTGTGTGAAAGGTCGAAGGTCAACCTGCGGGTTTGAGGCTTGGGTTTCACATGACTGAACACCTTTGTTGATCGCCGCAGGGGGAAGACTTAACGTGTGTGTGTGTGTGTGTGTGTATGGTGAAGTGGGGGTGTATTTGCTATGTTGTGTCTGGTTCAGACACAGACAACACTGCAGCCCAGGTTTTGATGTCTGCTGAATGCTGTGTGATCGAACAGAAAAGTGTCACACACAATCGATTTCGATTGTTTTTTTTTTTTTTTTTTTTTCACAACAGCTGCAGGGGGAGTCAGTTGGTGAAAACTGGAGCGAAACTGGCCTCACCCTGCCTTCAGGAGCTGCTGCGTCACTTGAAAAAATTCAATTAGTCTGTCCCACGATTGTCCAAAGGCTGTCTGAAAGTGTTGCTCAACATCAGTTCAATTGGATTCAGTATATTTTTGCGTTTCCATGTGAGCATGACAAGGGCCACATTTAAAGATAAATTGCTATTTATGAGCAGTTAAAATCATTTAAACTCTACATTCAATCCTTCTGATCATTGCGCCTATCATAGCTCCTCAGGCTGTGACAGAATAGCTGAAGGGTTTACTCACTTTTAGTTAGCACTACACACGTTAGTTAGCCCTGCTCACAACTCACGCTCACACTAAGTCCATTAAAGTTTGGAAATCACTAATCCACATAGTTCAAAGGATTTAGATTTAGGTACTATGTTAAGAGGCAAGAGAAATCAAAGGCCCAATATTAACAACAGGCCCTCAAACCAACCTGGTCCTGTTCAGTTTCTGCCCCATGAACGGGTAGGTTAGGCAGTAAAGTTGTCGTCATCGGTACTTTCTATCCTTCAGACTGCTTACGCTGCGACGAAATGAGGTTAAACTGGCTTGTGAAACTCTAAATCCACTGACCCCAGTGGCAGGTTGACTAAAGTTAGTTGTAAGTCGGCTAGAATGCTGTTAAAGTACTGTACTCTTACTTTTCTTTTTTCTTTTAAGCAGTGTGAGTATTTGTCTTTTCAACAAGCTCTATTTTTGACTTTCAGGTGGAGGGTGAACCTGATGAGGTGGCTTTTTCTCTTTCTGGGTCATGGAGGAGAAACAGAAAGAGAGAAAGCTAGCAAGACAGGAGAGAGAGAGAGAGAGAGAGAGAGAGAGAGAGAGAGAGAGAGAGAGACATGCACACTGCGAAAAAAGGTCAGCCTCATTAAATCACTTGGACATTCTGAGACATGTGTCCTAAGCTTTGACACTGACAGCAAACGCAACAAGGTTGCATTGTTTCTACTTAATCAACATTTTTCAGAGAGAGCACTGACCCCCCCGAGCTGCTGATGGACATCTGGTCTTGTATTTCCTCATGTCTATAACATTGCAGACAATACAGCTGCAGGCCAGCTACTGCTTTAAGTGATCAGTGTTCTCAAATAGAGTAGCACAATTACAGCTGTCAGACCTGTTTTGAACAATGTTCTTAAAGGATTTACTTGCAATGTGTCAATCAAAGAAAAAGAATTCTCAACAAACGGTTCATTTATTGTGTATTGAGGGAGAATTGTGCGTTCATCAGCATCACTGGAAACTTGGTTGTGTTAGCTTTCAGCTGTTGTGCCACTGTGGCAAGATGTTAAATTAGCTACTAAAGAAGTTCACCCTGCGTGGCAGGTGGGGGAATGTTAGTGGTGTTGCTGTCACAACACATTTTACACAGATTAGCACCCTGACAGATTATACTTGTTTGTTCCAGGACTAAATGGCTTTGAGCACTGCCATATTCTTCATATTCACTGGCATATTCATATACTTTTTTAAAGTTGAGGAATAATGTTGACATAAATAGCTAAAGTTCCCATCAGCCAGCACACAGACTGGTTCAGTCTCTTGGACACAACCAATGTCTGCAGCAGATAAGGAACTAAATATTCCAAAATAGGGACAAAACTAAAGTCTTTTTGACAGCTGTCCAGCAGTCTGTTGTCAGAGCTAGCTTGTCTGCCCTGGCTAGCTTGACTTTTGGCTCATCTTCATCTTGAGGTACAGACCTAGCTCTTTGAATCCTTTGTCGTCTACCACACTGATTGGCAGCATATGGGTCTGAATCATTCAGCACGGCCACTGGGTGATGGCCTCGGACCGGAGTGCATCACACTGCAAATTAACCTATGGACTGACAGGCGTAAGTGGTCAAAATATTGTGTGGTTAACCAATTAATGGTTAGTCACTGACATCAAGTATACTTTAAATATTGCGCCAGCTTTTTATGACAATTAACGACAAGCTAGGATGCTGCAGTGGTGTGATTAGATTAGACTGAACTTCATCTAATCTGACCACAGCCTCCGACACGTGTTACCAGCCTTTGTGATGAAGCTTAAGTGACAGTGAAACAATGTCCAATCAGCACCAACAAAAATTAATGTAGCAACACTAAGCAAATTGTTTCACTGTTACAAGGTGTGTTATCAGAAATGGGACTCTGATTGACTCACAGATGGATCATCCAACCAACGGTCCGATCATTAGATCGAAAACTGTTACATCGTGATGATGTTAAAAATCACGAGTGCCCCTTTAAGACTAACATTTGCAGTGCAAGACAGAAAGTGATGATGAGAGAAAAGAGGTGTGCATGAAAGGTATGCTACCTGTCCCAGCCCCTCCGTCTGGTTTAACTCCAAATGCTCACACACACACACACACACACACACACACACACACACACACACACACACACACACACATTCTTGGCTGTATGCCACTTGTCTCTTTGCGCTCCTAGAAACTGTGTCACAAAGACAGACACACACACACCCAGTGCCCCTTAGCACTGGTCATATGATTGACCTGTTCTACTGGCCCATCTGCACCTTTGTACACATACAAGATCACACAGGTAGGGTACACACAAGCACGCACACACACACACACACACCTGTTATCAGCCACACCCGCAGGTAAGCAGAGCGTTGAGTGACATTACGAGGATGCTGGGAGGCTCTTTTTAAAGTAAACACGCACGCAGAACACACACACACACACACACACACACACACACACACACACACACACACAGCTGCATCAAACTAAGAAGCTCTCTGTATCTTGCAGTACAACTCATCTACAAATCTACTCATCAGTCAATGCTGAAGTGCATTTGCGCATTATTGCTGTGCTTAAGGCCCACATGCTGGAACTTGTATGAATATTATGAAACTATAGAGTATAGAATATAGACATGCACACACACACACACACACACACACACACACACACACAGAGACACACACAGAGGATGTGAACAGTTTCTCTACCTCATTTTGTTCTCTCCGTGTAAATGCACATTTCCCTGCTTTCATCTCTTCTTTCCATTCATCCACCCATTCGGCTTATTAAAACACAGTAACAAAGTAATGATAGATTGATGACAGACCAAGCTGATTGTGTTTATTTTCATCTGTGTGTATCTGTGCCTGTGCGTGTGTACACTTCAAATGAGTTGAGGCCAGCACCAGTAAACTAGGCACCATTTCACTGTAATAACAGTAATCAGTTTGTCCCATTTTAAATAAGACCTAAGTGAGTGTATTGTTATGCTCAATTACTGTTTGTGGTTAGGTCATGCACAAATAAATACATACACGTGTATATGCTTAATTCCTTCAGCTTGCCCAGCTTCACAGTTTGAGGGTTATTGCAGACTCAATCTGCTTGTTTTTATTCACTAAAAGCAAAAGAACGGTAGAAACCATCAATGCGACTGTAACTAATTAAGGTGGATACACTCTGACCTACAGTGTTTAATCACTGGAGGGAAAACAACCCCTAATAGTAACAAGAAACGAAATAAAATTTTCCAATAGCAGACCAAAAGCTATATCCACATGAAAGTAACATTAGTTTGACACTTATCACGCAGTGAACTGTAAAGCCCCTACAGGGAACGTGAAAACATGACCTCCTCTCCATTTCATAGCCTGACCCTGTGCTTTGCAGGTTGTGACAGTGTTCCTGTTTGTCCTTCGAGGGTGCTGCTCCCCTGGTCTCAGGGACCAAGGTTTGGCTCACCCACAGCCACAAGACTGGACCCTCTCACAATAATGTATTTTAACTTTTAGTATGGGACAAATGCCAAAAATGGTTGATCTTACAATTCCCATAATGCAACTTAATGGCATACTTTCTGACACTCCCTGTCTGGTAAATGCCCACGTTTCAGTCTGCACACCTCTTTGAACTGTTGGCTTTGTATTGTACATTTGTCAGCTCTGAGCCCAAACTACAGATGACATCATGGGGTTATTTTCTCAGACTTGACAAAGCTCCTCCAGAGCCATTATTCAACTGGTTTCTCAGGCTCAGTAGTACTTGCCATGACTAGAATTGACCTTTTTGTATAAAACTGGAGTTAGTTACCCTTTAAGAAAAATCACAACTATAAACTAATATAGCATATTATTATAATGTGATGATATAATGGATTTTGATTCAATGTACTGTTCTTGCTTTGCCTTGTGTTGCCAACACAGTGTAACAATCATCAGTACTTGACAGTTCAGTAACAGTCATTTTGAGTTGTTTCCCCCATCTAACAACTGACCTAAAACAATCCCAGAACAACAATCTTGTATTATGTTCACTTAAACACTGTGGGTTTTAAGGAAAAAGAATGTAAAAGTGAGAAAACACTTGTGCACAGTAAGAGTTTTTTTCAAACCAAAAACATTGATCGAGCATCAAACACAGTTTATCAGTTGACTTGGTTTTGTGCTGCATTTACATGCTGTATCAACCAGCGACCTGCACTGGAAGTCACATCACTCAGTAAAGCACCACAGACGGATCAGGCTCGATGAATTCCAGTCCTGGACTTGCATACAATTTTTTCAGCATCAAACAGAAGGATTTCTAAAAGTCACCTGGATGAATTTTGAGGGATAGAATGGTGAGATGCTGAGACCGAAAAAAAAAAGTTCACAGAGAGCTGTGTGTGTGTGCGTGTATGTGTGTGTAGGTGTGTTTGCATGTGTGTGTGTGTGTGTGTGTGTGTGGTTCAGGAGTGGTCTCAGTGTCCTGGGGGCTGGGGAGGCTTGAATGTCAGTTTCTCTAATAACAGGAATCGGTGAAAAGGTCAGCCCCAGTCGCCTGACCAGGGGAGGGTGTGTGTGTGTGTGTGTGTGTGTGTGTGTGTGTGTGTGTGTGTGTGTGTGTGTCTGTGCACTTGTGTTTGCAAGAGTATTTGTGCAGTTGAGTGCATATCACAATGTGTGTTTGTGTGTTTCATATTCTTATTTGCGTTTGAGTGTGAAAAGAGTGTGTGTATGTGTGTGTGGGGCGGCGAAGGGGGCGTCGGCCAGGCCTGGGGCAGAAATTGATTCTCTAGCAAAGGAGAGGAAATGAGGAGAAAAAGAAAAATGGTAGAAGGTCACAGGGTGTGAGAGGACCAGGAAGAAATAAGGGGAGGGAGAAGGGGAGAGGAAGGAGGAGGAAGAGGAGACAGAGAAGAAGGAGGAAATAGGTGTGAAAGAAGAGGAGTGAAAGAAGGAGATGGCAGAGGAATGAGGCAGAGAGGAAATAAAAAAGAAGAGAAGAAGAATGTGAGGGAGGAGACACAGATGGATGAAATAACGATGAAGAAGGAGGTGCAAGGAGACGGAGGAGGTGGAGATGGAAAAGACTGAGGAAGGATGAAGAGCAAAGATAGGGACGGCAAAAAAAGGGAGGAATAAAAGCTGAGAGAGAAGACGAAGACGAAACAGGCAACCCTGCACGGCGCTGTCCACTCCTAGTGACTACAGCATTATTCAGCTTTTTGATGGTTGTGTTTGGGCACTGACAGCGCCTGGTGAAGATTAGAGAAAGATCATGGTCTGTTCTGATGGTCAGCAGTGACTTCAGACATAAGACTTGTTATTTACACTTAACCGAAACCCCAATTTGTCCCTAACCTTAACAAAAGTGCTTTTCTTGCCTACATCTAACCATTCGGTATTCAAATTTGAGTGGAGTGTGTGAAATAATACTTTTATGGGAGTTTTTTAGTCTTTCCATTCTGATGGTTATTAGATCATGAAATAACCAATGAGAGGTCACAGTTTGCACATTTTCTATCAAGCTCCTGCATGACTCTGTTGAAAAACTTGCTGAAATACGCTCGGTTTACACGCAGTAAATGGTCTGACTCTTGTACTTCCTACACCAGGGCACCCATGACGGTGGTCTGCTCTATAATGTGCAGAAGGCACAAAAGAGGGAAATTACATTAATATTTGAAATAATGAAGCTGTGTGGTCATTAGGATGGTCTCCTCTGCTTCCATAGCAATACATTAAGCCAAGACAAGCGCCATGTATTTTACATGGTCCCGTCAATGCAGATGATGGATCCCTCAGCATAATGATGTCCTCTCACAAGGTACTGTAGGTATAAAGAAAGAAAGAGAGAGAGAGAGAGAGAGAGAGAGAGAGAGAGAGAGAGAGAGAGAGGGAGTGAGAGAGATGTGTGAGTGTATTTGTGTGTGTGTGTGTGTGTGTGTTTCAGACACCAGACTGTTGCCTGTCCTCTGGTCACACGATTGACCTGATTTGCCTTCTAAAGCCTCCAGTCCACCATCTGAGGGAGCACATGCTGGTATGCAAGCTTGTTCTGTGCTATACATACACGCTAGCACAGGACACACACACACACCCACACACACATGCATGTATGCATCCACGTAAGTACGCGCACATTCACACATGCACACACTTCCATACACACACACACATGCACACACAGGCATACACACACATACATGCATACATACACAGGCGCACACACACACACAGGTACACACAGTAACCCTAGCTCACCTTTCACCTCGGTGGAGATTTTGGCCCAAATCCCCCATGTGGTGCAGTCTGAGCCAGCGATATGTGTGACATCAGATCCTTGGCTAATTTTCTTCTACACTGTGTCAACTGACCACAATGTGTATGTGTGTGTGTGTGTGTGTGTGTGCGCACGTGACAAGGCAGGGGGAGGTAGTACAGTGACGTCCAGGCGATAATCAGTTAGGCGGTAGGATTCAGCGCTTATTGGTTCGTTCGACTGAATGGGTTTCACAAACAGACCAAGTAAACACACACACACACACACACACACACACACGTATCTTGATCACATTTCTCATTTTGTGTCGTGGATTTGTTGGAAATGTGTTAGCAGGTTTCACCAACCCAACCAGGATGGAGTTACTGTTTTGGGCCGTGGCAGATGGAGAGAGAGTACTTTTCAGAGGAAGCGTAAATCCTTGTGCAACAGGAACTGGGTTTCTAGTGATGTAGTCTTTACAGGGGAGAGTTTTCCCATTCAGTTGTCAAAAGCATATATTGCGTTTTTATTCACATTTCACAATGAACTGTCTTCCATACTCCCCTTAGCTTTCTAATGTACCCTTGCCCAGGTCTGACAAGGTTATGTCAGGCAATGTGCTCAGAGGAGCTATTGATTTCCCCTCCAACCTCTCCTCCACCCCTCCTGCTTATGTGCAGCATGGTCAGGGGATCACAGAGACACACACTCAAAATCAAAAACTCTCTTTTTATTGGAAAAAAAAAAAAAAAAATGGAATGTCATAAAATGAGTTTCTTTCAAGTCCACTTAAAACAAAATGTGACAAATTAAAGAAGAAATGTTGAATGGAAATGGCAAATTCTGATGCTTTTTTACTCGTATTAAAAAAGATAAAAGCTTTCATCTTGCCTGAGTGAATGGGGAAATTATGCAATAAATCACGATGGGAAGCCATTTGTCACTTAGTTTATAGTGAAATTTGTGAGGCAAAAATCTGTTTACAACAACTTCACAGAAATGGGCTTTGTTTTTGAGTGAGAATACCAAATTAAAATATGCTTTTCCAATTTTGTCTTGAGGCAGCATCACATATGGCAAACAACACACTACAAAACAACAGTGGCGTTTCCATAAATTTATCTTTTCTTAACTGGGACAAATATAGAAAACATGACCAAATATGGCAAAATGTACTAAAACTTAAATGTTGTCAACAATAAATGCAATAAAAATAATAACAGCTTGATGGATGGTGCACTGCCAAACAGTTTATGTGTCTACAGATCTTTCTGCTGTCCTCTAGAGCTAGAAACAGTCCACAGCTGGACTATGTTTGTCTGGTTTGATCATGAAACAAAATGACGATAAGTGAATCACCTGCAATCTTAAATATGTGACGCCATCTCTGCCAGTCTCTGGTGTATAGAAAAGGTATTATGCTAGTAGTGTATGTACAGATTTCTATGGGGAGTGTCAGTAGAATCCAGCTCTGTGGCACCAAAAAGGCCACAGATGCGTAACGCTGGTCTGTTTATAGCACATTGGGTGTCCAGCATGTACAGTATCGACGTGTTCACAAATGCTTATTTACGTCATGCAGAACCTTGCAGATTCTTGTGGCCAGTGTGTCTGTTTCTACTGAAACTGTAACTCAGGCTTAACTCTGTGCTGTCCCTGTACAGTATCCCTGGAATTAAGGTCAAGCTTTATGGCCAGTGCCAACTTTCAGTGCCAGCGCACAAAGCAGTGTGCCTTTTGTGTAAAAAGGTGGAAAGTAAGAGCTGGGGTGGTCGGCATCAGATATGCTATATCAGATGCTAAAATATCAACACCAAACCTTCTGGAGTGTTTCTCCAACAATAATGAATGAATGAGATGAAAGAAGAGATGAACAGTAAACAGCTTTGCATGGTTCTTGTTGGCCTCCAGTATAGAAGACTGAGTGGCAGAAGCATCGCGAGCACATCTCTTTGCTCTACTGAAAGCAGTCAAGGTGTTGTTTTTGTTTTTCCTTTTAACCCCTTTAATCCCTTTTATTTGCCTCCTCAAGCCAGGCGGGTCAAGTCACTTGTATAGTCATCGAGGACCTTTGGAGACAGATCACAGCGTACTGTTTCTGCAATCTACAGGCTGTCATAAATTAAAATGTTGGTGAGGATGAGAAGTTGTTCATGTCCACAAGGGGTAAGCACGCACATGGGAAGCAGAGTTCATGAGGCAATGTTTATGTTACTTTACTAAAATGAGTACCAACCTTGTTTTTTTCCATTAACATCTGTCCAAAATCAAAGCCTAAGTCACAAAGAAAACACACGCTGGCACGAAGTATTGTCCAACAGCAGCTACAAAGTAAACATGAGTATGGTTACCACATTTGAAAACCCCATTGACTCGACTGAAAGTGTAGGAACAATAAATTTCTGTTTTGCTGATTGAACGCTCCCCCAAATTTCACCCCTCTCCCTAAACAAGGCCTGTTTCCATAAGAAAGGGCTTTGCTAATGTGATTGCTGTGGTCATGGGCCTGCACTGATCTTCTTTTTACGAGGGAAAATGAGGTCTGATTGTTGAAGGCGCGTCTTGTGTGTCAAGGTCCCACAGCTAGATAGACAGACAGACCGACCGGCCGACAGTGTGAATGAGTGGCGGCGTGCCAAAGCCAATAAGAGGCAGCATTGGGAGTCAGGGGGAGGGGAGACACTCATGTATTATTCATAATTATTCAAATAATCCCCACACAGTGGAGTGTGAGTATTCGTGTGTGTGTGACAGTGATTTAAGGTTAAAAAAAAATAATAAAATAAATTAAAGATGGATTATCAGTTGGGCCGCCGCTTCTCTGATTTGGGATGTTAACTGTCAGAACAACCTGGATTTATGTGTGTAGTCTACAGAGCAGATACAGCCACAACAAGGCGCTGCAATGATCTGAATGTTGTATCACTGTATTTAGCATGCCATTCATCCCTGCACTGTCTGGCACCATCTGCATTTTGCTGCTCACTTTGGTGCCTCTGGTCCAACCTTATAGGTTTGCATTCTGTGAAAGTTTGCAGATCTGTAAGAGAAAACTGAAATTCTTCTGATTCCACACCTCTGATTGTTCAACAATTACAAACAGTTGCCCGATCAGAGTTTTGCAGGCGGGATTAAGGAGCTAGCTGCCGAGCTGTAGAACTTAACATCCAAGAAAGCAGCAACAGAAAAGGGTCAACAAGTGCAGATTGAGTAAAAAAGCTGTTGTACAGGTTGCTGTATGTTGATTTACAGAAATAATAAATCTTAAATCTATTTTGCAGAGCTAACATTAATGAACAGATGCATCATTAACTTCTCAGAAAGTGAAAAAAACAAACTACAGCCTATATTTATGCATGAGTTAAGCATCAATGTTTGATCTACATCTATTCAGAATCTCTGTGACTGAGAGAAATGCACTGTGCACTCACACAGACAGCTAGTAGTACAGATGAATTGCATGTCTTTGGTGGACTTTCTTTTTTTCCCAAATAGCTACTTCCAAGGTCAGAAGTTTCTGTTAATGTGCTGCAGCATACATAAAAGTTCTTGGAGAGTAAATAATATTGACATTAACCTAATTAATTTCACGGTCAGCTCGAACACCCTCCACTCACACACATCCTTGCACACATTAATAAATGCACACAAAAGTTCCCTCAATATCTCAGATACATCATCAAACAACGTGCAACATTTTAAGACTCTTAAAATCCTCAATGTTGATCAAATGAGAACTGAAATGCCAGAGATGTACGGGGGTCAGAAGGATGACTGTGGAGTCAATGCTGTCATCACCTCTCAAACGTTGACCACCGGGCCAATCTAAAAATATACTTAATGGCTTTTCTGCTTCATTGCCTGCTGCAAGACAAATGAAGGGCTGAAGATGAATGGACAGAAATAGAAAAAGTCTAAACAAGACCAGACCTCTATGCTAAGACTGGGGTCTGCTTTTGGAAAACCACAGTCCCTTCACTGACTCCAGATATGGATCCTCGTTAACACAGGAAGACATTAGGAAGACTGTGTCTCTCTCATCACTTTTGGGGACATTACATAGATTTACTAGAGACTTACCCTACCCATAACCACTACTTGCCTAACCCTAACCCAAGTCTTCACCCTAAAATTTAATGATTTACATTATGGGGACTAGAGTTTTGTCCCCACAAGTACGGCGAGTCCCCACAATGTGACTGTGTAAACAGATTTATGTCCCCACAATGCGAGTAATACATAGAAACACACACACACACACACACACACACACACACACACAGGACAACACTTAATGTCTCTGACCACAGAAAATGTACAGAAATTTTAATTAGTTGAGAGGAAGAGTTGTTTATCATACTGTTGCTGTTAACACTGATGTTTGATTTTTCATCTTAATTACTAAGCCATCTGCCCCTGTCTCCACTGCTGCACCTTCGCTGATACTCTATGCACGGTATATTACCTTGGCAACAGAAGTTTCTCACCTGCCACGCCAATAATTCTGATTTGAAATGAGCTGACTTGTTAAGGGCGAGCTAACCTTAGCAACAACCACAATGGCATTCATCAGTACTTGAACCTCTCAGTGTCTATACCAACATCATGTTCCTGTATCCTTCACCGCGATTGTCTGAATTCAAGGCTTATTATAGAGCAAGTTGACAGGTTTATTTGAAAGTGTGTTGTCCTTAAATTTACACATGGGACTGCGAGGCTATTTTTCATTTCACGCGCAGGACCTGAATCTGCCATGTTTAAACGTGTGTATGGAAGACTCGGTCGTGTTTGCGTTCATCTATGTGTGTCTGGTCTCAATACAAGTGACCTTTAATGAATTAAGGGGATCCCACTACGGCTTTCCCAGACACACACTGACCTTTTAGCATGGACGGGGCAAAGGGGAGTTGTGTGTGTGTGTGAGACTGTGGGCAAATGGAGACAGAATGTGTCTGAATGTGTCTAGAACAAATTAGTTCATAACATTTAGAACATAAAAAACAGAAAAACAATTACAGTGTTAGCACACCCTTTAATATATATATTAACAATTCAACAACAACATATCTTTTCAGAGCAATGTCTTAACTACTCAGATGTGACTGTAGATAGTTTTCACTGGGACCACTTCTTTCATAGGAGGTGCTACCAACCAATCACATACTCTGCAGGCAGCCCTCTTAGACGTGGACCAGTATAGTGCAGAAAGTTTTAACAGTAGAGTGGAGAGATGAAGAAGTCCGCCAAAGAAATCCATTTTTAATCTTCATTCATGTGACATTTTTGCTGAGCATGGTTTTATGACGGTGCATATTGTGGCTTTGGCATGAAACACTGCATGTTATAATCCACCAATGCATAAATGCAAACTTTCTGCATAAAAGTGGTAAATGTGAAACTCAATATGATGCTACATATAGAATTTTAACAAACTGCTTGTTCTGAGAGAGATCATGATTGATTACAGCATCTGACAGCAGCGGCCTCAATGGACCAGAATGCAATGCAGATCAGGGTTTGTCTTTTGACCTAATGTTAATTTAGAATCAAGCATAACTTGTACTCGGTATATGTTTTTAGATTTGCCTTTAGATATCAGATTGAGTTAAAAAATCTCCAAGCCTCGTCCTTGTATGAAATCTGAGCAGCGCTCAGTGCTGATTCTCAGAAATGAGCAATGCATCACTTCTTGAGTAAAGCACCGATGTCACTATGTCATGTCACATCAAGAGTAGTTTTAATTTGGAGCCAAAGCAAGCACAATGCATTGCTGTCCATGTGTCTGTGCATTCAGTATGCAAGTCTGCATGCTTTTGGCAGGGCTCTCTCCCCTTAAAATGAGCTGGGGGAGGGCCAGCTTCCGCACCCTCTGCCCGCCCCCCCCCTCCTCCTTCTCTCTTTCTTTCTCTATGTGAAACGCCTCGAGCATCCACGGTGCTGAACTGTCTCTAATCGATTTGTCTGTGAAGGCGAAGCGTCACACTCACAGCACCACAATGCAATTCTTTCTCTCTTAGTGACATTGCGCCCCCACCCTGAACACCTATAAGGGAACATGAATGATGCTGAGAGACTCTTCTGCTGGGATAAAGAATGGGAACGCACTTCAATCCACCAATAACAACAACAATGTAACTCTATTACTGATACTTGTATTATTACATAGATGGTAACTGTTTTAAGTACTGTTAGTATTATCACTACTACTGCAAGTCTGTTAGTACTCGTGTCAGTGCAACCATTGCTGCTTCAAAGACTCAGTGAATATGCTGTTAGAGTATCTGCCCAACTGACTCACCTCCGACCATCATATCACTTTGCTAGCTGCCACCCACAAGCTGAAACATTTATCCAGTCAAATCACATTTGATTCTGACATTTATTTGGCGTCTAGAGAGATAGCTCAACAGTTCATGCAGAGATGCACAACAAAAGCTTAAATATATTATTATGTGTCATTTCACTGTGTTTTAATTTCTACTAACAATGAACATGTGTGCCATTGCTGTGTAACTGCTAATACAAGTACTTCACAAGCAAAGTGTAGATCAGAGTAAAAAGGAAATTATAAGAGAGAGAGAGAGAAGAGAACAAACAAAGACAAATGAGAAAATAGTTCAGTTATTTTCGCCACATTTACTTGCATCTTAAGCTAATATGTCCTTTGGCTCGGTATGTGTGTCTGTGGGTGTTAGGGTCAATGAGTAATTACAATGGCCCTGTACCAGCTCTTTAGCAAAGTGTTACCTCAACATGCTGGTGCTAATCTATGTTGGTACCATGCTGAGTTACACAAAGCCAACACTGACCTGCTGTGTACAGCCTGACCCAGCATCTGTATGCTTCTGTTTGTGACCACCCGCTGTGTGTGCATGTGTGTGTCTGTGCGTGGGTGAGGGCATGTGGGTGTTTGTGTGAAAATTTGTGTGTGTGTGTGTGTGTGTGTGTGTGTGTGTGTGTGTGTCTCAAGCACACACCTGAAGGGCAGTATCTCCTGTTTCACAGCAAGGTCACAGACAGATGGAACAGACGCGCATGCACACGCACACACACACACACACACACACACACACACACACACTACAGACAGATTAATATATTATTGTTGTGTGGACTCCGAAACATCTATGTTGAAAAGAAAAGTCAGTACTGAGCAAATCAGAACAAAACTAGAGTCTAATTTTCTCTTTTTGAACACGCACACACACTCAAACATGCACAGAAAGCGTTTCGCACATTTCTCATTTACTCCATTCGTGGAGCAGTTTAGCAGGGCACAAATGGATTCGTGTGTAACTGGCAGAGCAGCTGATCAAAGCCCGGCTGCAGCTTGGTGTGTGGCGCTCATAGCAAGAACGGGGAGCGTCACATGAGAGTGGAAGATCTGTAGTTGGTGACAGGGAGGGAAACCACAGGTCACATGAGTCCTTTTGCAATAGTGATGATAAACATTACATTCCCCTATGAAATGATAAAATAAAAACATCTTTTCTAACTTTTTTTTAATGTTGCCTGGCTCTTCCCTCTTAATTCTGACTGTTACTACATAAACCAGATTTTTAAATCAGCTTTGAATATTACCCAAATTCATTTTCTCTTGTCCAGTTCCTGATTGTAAAACTGTCACATTTTTAAAAGCGCAGTTGTATTTCATAGAAACGCACATACTGCAGAACAGCACAAAAACCTGAAATGAGGAGTCTAACTTTGGTTTTCGGCCTCATTTCTTCATATTTTTCTCCAAAATAATTACTTCAGCCAAGAACTAAGGGCCTCAGAATGATGTTCTGATGTGTCGGGTTGGCTGCCAGTTATTGTAACTTTCCAAAACAGACAATCTAACAATCACACCCACTTTATATAGCAATTGGCCAGATGTGTGGAGGTCTCCATAACCCTTTTTTCAATCTTCTTACATCTACTTCCGTCATGTTTCGAATGTGTAATTTTGTCCAACACCAGCGATGCTTTTGAGTCGAGACTTTCTGAAAGTGTATCATTATCCACATTTTTACGATTCTTTGGGTCAAGACACACTTGGGAGGCGGGGAAGCAGTGCAGTGCGGCTAGGTGGAGGCTCTGACAGCAGGCTTTTCAACCGACCCTCAAGTGTGACTATTAGGACATGGATGCGGATGGCACGTCTTATGAACTGGGACGTTTCGAGGTGCTCTCATCTCCTGATTGCCTTATGTTGCACTGTAACAAAGAAAACAAATGTGAATCACATTTGAAATTACAGTTTCTACCTTGGGACAATAAAAATAGAGATTACAGAAACACAAAACTAACAATAAAAAAAAGATTTGGATGTGACATTGTGATCAGAGTCCACAAAAACCTTTACTCTATAAACACATTTTATTACTGATATGCACGCGTCCCAATTGAAGATCCACAAACTGAAATAAATGTTTTCTAAAACCCATATTTGTCGAACCCTAACCTATGTGTCCTGCAGACTGCTCCTTTAAGGAACGATTTGTCATGATCTGTTCACATAGTGTGGTCAGTTTTTACTGTAAAGTGCAGGTGTTAGCACACAGGGCTGGATCTGGCTTTCCAAACTCCTTTTTAAGGCTTGCTTTAACCTACATAAGTACAAAGAACATGTGGTGTTGCAGCATGCAACACTTTGACCAGTAAAGACATGCACTTCAAATAAACTGACTACAGAAAGTTTGTACTTTAAAACAGCATTGAAACTTTTTAACTTCTTTATTCTACGCAGTGAACTTTTGCCAGCTTGCTTACAGTGCAGTGCAATGCATGTTAGACGGTGTCTGTGTACTGCTGAAGGGACGAAGAAGGGTTGACGTCACACTGAGAGACACTGAGACAGGAACTGAAGAAAATGTGAGACAGAAGAGGCAGAAAGAGACCGGTTGAAAAACCCGGACAGAGAGCCACAGAAAAGGGGGGACGAGGTGAAAGAAAGAAAGAGAATGAGGGGAGACAGAGCTGGAGAGACAGAGAGCCTTTAATTGCTTGGAGGGAGCATGACAATTGAGAGGAGAGTAGAGGGAGGAAAATCTCCAGCAGTATTGATCAGTCCGGCTCTTCCATTTCAGTCGCCACCAACCCCCTCCTGCGACTCCCCCTCCACCCAATTTGCACCCGTAATTTAGATTGGAGTGTGTTTCTGTTTGTGTGTGCGTGCATATGTGTGTATGTTGAGGTCATTTTGCACAGTGTTTGTCCTTCACTGTGTGCCTACATCTCTTTTGTATTCATTTACTTGTTAATGTGCCTGTCTATCACGTGTCAATGCAGAGGAACCCGAGGTGCTGCTAGAAATAGTGCGGTAAACAGAGTGGACGCTGACTGCGTTTGTGTGTTTCTGTGTGTGTTTCTGGGATGTTTTCATCATATATTAGGAGTGAAATTTCTCTGTGTGATGAGCTATGCTCGAAGTGTGCATGTAGATGCTTGTGTCCGTTTTTGGTGCGAGAGTATACGCTGAAGTGTGTATCTGCACCCGTGTGTTGTCTGAGTGTGTGTAGCAGGTGACGGGCATGGCGGCGGTGGCGGTGGGGGGTATCCTTCCTGATCGATCTCCTCTCTCCCTTTGGAATGACCCTGCACCTCCTCCTGCGCCTCCGCCTGGGCCTAATGAGACAGTCCTCATCATGGGACCAACACACACCGACGAACACACAGACACAAACAAAACCTATGTACAAAAAGAAGAAGGAAAACAAACAAAAACATAAGTATGAATGCAAGTATGACAAACAACATTTTGTATGTGAAACAGAAATAATCTATGGTCCGATTCTTGGAAATGATTATCTAGAAGCTGTAAACACACAGATTCACACACAGATTCACAATCTCGGCTGGGGAGGGGGTCATTGTCAAGGCTACGACCTTCCACCCCTGTCTCAGTCCCAGACTGAATCAATTCCTAACCAGACAGACCCCCCCCTCCCCCACCACCCACCACCCCTTCCCAAAACACAATGACCAGAGCCCTGCTGGTTCTGCAAATAGGAGAGACCACCAGAACCTTAAAGACTGTGTGTGTGTGTGTGTGTGTGTGTGTGTGTGTGTGTGGTTGTGCGCACGAGTCAGAAAAGGTGAAAGGCAGCATGTCATGTTAGTGAAACACATAAACCCACCATACTACATCATCATACTCTTACTGTAGTAGTACAGCATGTCATCTATGAAGGTATGTTCAGGTGGGACGCTCAGATTCAACCCTCCCCACTAGAGGCACGTCTGAGGATGACGATGCTGGCTGTTTTCTCAAACACTCAGGTTTTGGAATCGTTCTGTACGGATGATCATGTTCCACAGAGGATGACTTTTCATGATACTTGTTACCCTCTGGACTTTCACCTGGCATCACTGATCACTGAATTGTCTTGATTTCCCCTTGCCAACAGTTTTGATCATAACAAGATGTTTTCACAGAAAGTCATGGTTGAATTACTGATCCCCAGAGGTTGACCTCTATGTCTCTGATGATCCCCAGTACTATCATCCCAACTTATACACAAGAAACAGTTCACATTTCCCACATGAGTCTAATAGTTTTAGCAATGCTTGCAGCACAGCTCTGGGGATGGCTTTGTCAGTTGGTCTGCTACATTAGTCAAGACTAAAATATCTCAACAACTATTGGATGGATTGTCAAATAATGTACAGACGTTCATGGTCCCAAGAGGATGAACCCGACTGATCCCGTGACCTTTCAGACACAGACTTTCTTCTGTGATTACAACTATTCTCTAGTTGCAATCATTCCCAATGAATGAACACATTGTGAAATTAAAGAACTTCTCGTTTAAGTGGGGGCTGTCTGGAAGCCTCTTAAGGTCCCCTGGAAACCATTCAATTAACCCAGTTTGAAGACCCTTGGCCTTTAACTGCTGAAGGACAGTCAAACATTTCAATCACAACAAAAGCATGAGTTTTAGTGGAGTGAAATTAGCAAGATATAACTGTTCCATAATAGAGCCCAAATGCAATCTTAATTCGAATTGTGACTCAGAATATCTTTTTCCAAGAGTGTTTATTTTTGGTAGAGTTATACATGTTTATCACATCCTAGTTACATCTGTGAATTGGTTTATATCAGGCACATTTTAACATTTCTTTTAGCCACTGTAACGCTATTTTTGTTGGCTGTGATTCGAACAACGAAGCCCCTTCCAAACAAGAAAGACCAACAGTGGACGATGATCTGTGTAGATGCAAGGTCGTCTGACTGAAAACATCATATATTTAATAAACTCACTATAAGTGTCAGTCAGCAAGAATCTGCTTCTTTCACTAGATGTCTGTGACCAGACAAATCATTCCAGCGTGGTGTGGGAGGATATTACATAATGGTGAAGGACACTTGCTGTTAACACTGTCTCACCTTGCCTTAAGAAGGTGCTCAAATACCTAAAATTATTTCATCTGTCTCATTTCTGGAGAGTCTCCTGAGAGTTTTAGCATCCCGTGATGATCTAAATGCTTCATCAGAGGTTGTTCCACTCTGAGCAGAGAAGCAGGACTTCAATATCTCTTAAATACAGCCATTGCATGGATAACCACAGAGTTTGGTACAGACATTCATTGGCTCCTTTTGTGAACCTCTGACATTCCCTCTAGAGCCACCATGAGGTTGACATTTGTAGCTCAGACTGAAAGATCTTGACGACAATTGGATACATTGCTATGAAATCTGCTGGAGACATTGAAGGTCCCCAGACGACTGTGGTGATCCCCTGACCTGGGTGGCTGTGGCTCAGGAGGTAGAGCATCCACTTATCAGAAGGTCGGTGGTTCGATCCCTGGCCTCGGCAGTCTACATGTCGAAGTATGCTTGGGCAAGATACTGAAACCCAAATTGCTCCAAATTGCTGTGCCATCAGTGTGTCAGAGTGTGCAAATGGTTAATGCTCATTATGAGCAGGTGGCTTAGCTGCTGCATGAATGTGTGTGTGAATGGGTGAATGCAGACTTTAAGTGGTCGTCAGACAAGAAAAGCGCTACGTAAATACAGTCCATTTGCGTTTACTGTAGTGCCACCAGCAGGTCAAACATTCAGTGAAATATTTCATCATCTAGTTGTTGGTTTGGCACAAAATGGGGTGTAGACATTTCATGTTCCCCAGAGGATGAATTGCAATAACTTTGGTGATCCTTTGACTTTTCATGTAGCGCCATCTTCAGTTCAGTGCAGTAATTTGGTGAGCTTGTGTGTTAACTATCAAATCTCAAGCCCCATGTTAAGTTCAAGTGAACTCTGTGTTTGAAGTTCCAAATAAGTCATATGCCTGTCTGCTGGTGTGCACTGCAAAATGCCCCTTTCCCCCATGCAACATTGGACTGGACGTCCATTGTTAAGAAAATGAATGATTTTTCTACATGTTTTTATATCTTGTGAAAAATCTGAAGTCTTCCAAGTCACTCACTCACAGCTGAAGTCCAAGCAGAGTCACAAGTTGCAAGTCCACTTTGATTTTGTCTGTTCAAGTCTAAAGTCACCAGATATTCCAAGTCATGTGACAGGAGTCCACACCACTGCAGGCTTTTAGCCATGTGGTGTTTTTATTTTCAGCAGCTGTTTGTCTGTTTTATTACTTTGTATTTTTGGCATATCTTTACTCTTTCTGCTTGCCCACGTGAGTTCAGTCTATGATGTTGCCCTCAGACAGCGCCCCACTCTGTCTTTCATTGTCATTCATGCATTGTCATTTATGTACAGCAAGCTCTGTCTGTGCCTCAGAGCAATATTATGAATCTATATACCTCCAACGCATGTGTAGTAAAGTAACAAATGTGTCTGTCAGCTGTGTTTTGATCCCAACACATACTGAATGGATTCAGTTCAGTCAAAAATGTGTAAAAGTCTAAACAAAAATAATTAGTTAATTTAAGTGTTAACCTAACCTATTACATCAAATAATCAAATGAATGGATAATGCAGCAGGGACTGCATCAGTTTTCCATACTGTATAGTAGAGTAACTTTGCTTTTACTGTGGTGGCTTTGTGAGCTGAGGACTACAAAGAGTGATTTATTCCAACAGAAAAAGCCTATTCCATATTGAGCACCTTTCAGCAGCCTCTTTAAAACACTTTGGCCTTGTTAAACCATGCAGTACCTGACCGCCCCGCTCAAACTGTTTATTTGACTTGCTGCTGAGAGCACTGCTGTGTGTGTGTGTGTGTGTGTGTGTGTGTGTGTGTGTGTGTGTGTGTGTGTACAGGCATGTGTGTAGAGGCAAAATGTGTGTGGATGTGAATGCCAATTTGTATTTGTGTGCATGTGTGCTTTGATAAGTTTATAGAGTACATGTGCATTCAAGCTTGTGCAGCCATTCTGATGTGTGTGTGTGTGTGTGTGTGTGTGTGTGTGTGTGTGTGTGTGTGCGTTCTGTGTTCACAGTGGCGTTAGGCCTTGCTTCCTTCCTTCCTGTTCAAGGGGACCTGGTCCCTTTACCCACCAACGCTTCTCTCCTCTGGGATGGCAGTTTCAGCTTGTGTGTGTGTATGCGTGTGACACTTGGCTGAGCAGGGTGGTCCTAAAGGACTAGTCTATCGGTCTAGTTCCTGATTCTCAGAAACACACACACACACCTGCACCATCACACCAGCCAAGCGCCCCAAATATAACCCAAACCATGTGATACTCAGTGGCTGACCCATTCTTTCTTTCACACCTGTCCTTGCCTGCTCTCTCTCTCCTTTTCCTTTCTCTTTTTTTTCTCCTGTTTTCTTTCTTTGTCAGTTTACCAGAAGTGTTTTTCCTCACCCCTTCTCAATTACTAAATGATGAAGTTACTTCCCTCTCTCATGCACTCACAATAACACAGCAATGAACACACACACTCTCCCTCTCTGTCCCTCCCTCCCTCACCCTCTTTCACACACACACACACACACACACACACACACACACACACACACACACACACAGAGTCTGACTTGTGAATTGGGTTTGTGTAGGAGCACAGGGATGGTTTCAATATTGCATCATTGGGATGCGGTGCGGCTGTGTTTGGGGTCAGACCGCTATCATGTTGCCAATCAGCAAGGCAGCTCAGAGCCCTCATCAGCTT
Organism: Chaetodon auriga; assembly: GCF_051107435.1. Classification (NCBI taxonomy): domain Eukaryota; kingdom Metazoa; phylum Chordata; class Actinopteri; order Chaetodontiformes; family Chaetodontidae; genus Chaetodon; species Chaetodon auriga. The sequence goes on along the minus strand of NC_135084.1, from coordinate 5,339,596 downwards.
TTGATTGCATTTAGAATGGCTAATTAAATAAAATATGACATTATGTAAATGTCTGTGTCTCTGCCATATGGCCCCAGGCTCTGCCCCCCACCCCCGCCTCGCCTGTCTCCAGCACACCAGGGGCAACCAAGTGCGCTCTATACGTGTGTGTGTGTGTGTGTGTGTGTGAGCGTGAGTGTGTGTCCGTCCACATTGTGTGCTAAAACGACGAGAGTGAACAAAGTGATTGTGGGCTGACCAAACACGGACAAAGTTTCTCAAGGCTTACTTATCAAGATGGTGTCTTACAAGTTTACCCTCATTTTATTTTGTATTTCTTCTCTGTGTTTCATTTCATTTGAACTTTATTTAGCTTGTCTGACAAAGTCTCTATTCACAAGGTGCCGTTCACCATTTAAAGACCTTGATTTGTTTCCTTGTTTGTTAGCAGGATATCTAAAAAATGTGGGTCAGACTAAATTGCCATGGAAATGTTTGGACTGTTTGGAATAAGTTAGATTTAACCACACAGATATTTCTGTTTTTACATGTTGAGGTTTTTAGATACTGTATCCATATTTAGATGCCTGCCTCCAGCCCATCGTAATGGAAGGGAATGGAATTCTGCCTGAGGTGCTCGAAGCAACTGAAAAGCAGCTTTTGCTTTTGAAAAGCATGTGAAAATCTGAATAGCAATGTGTCTTTCCAGAAACAATGTCCTAGTTACTCTGGATAATCCACAGACCACACTGTGAACATTTTTCACCAGAACTTATTTCCACCAAAGAATTACGGTGGGCGTGTGCTCTTAAAGAACTACTTCGTCTGCCAGCGTCAGAAGGCAAAAGTGTTTATAGATGTTCCGAATGGCCACGCTCACAGGCGGGCAAAAAGCTGGTGGTCACGAAGAGGGGCGAGATACAATTACCGTTTAAATATGGGGATAATGCCTTTCCTGGAAGGCATTCAGAGTGGTGCATTCGGTTGTTCATGTGAAAAGGGACAGGAGCGGAGGTGGGACAGAGGTTTCAGGTGCTGTTTAACCATGCAACAAGCACTTCAGATGGAGTGTATCAGTGTTTTTAGTCACACTGAAAATGGTGGACAGTGAAATCTTGTAGTATGGACAAGATTCCATCATGTTAGTGTTGGGGCAGAGTTTTTAGAGGCAGATATTTATATTATGAGATGGAAATGATTTGTTTGATGACACACCACTAATTTATTTTTCTGCTAGTTTTAATGAAATTTGGTGGAGTACGACCCAGCTCCAAGGCATCGCATCGAAGGATTTCATTGCAAGATAAGCGGTTTTCTTTGTTTTCTCTCTTTTCTCATTAAGCACTGAACTTGGAAAATATAACTGATTTGTCCTCACAGTCCTTGTGATCGGCACCTGGAGGGCACAGCTCACACGCCTTTTCACTTTCCACTGCATAGCTAATACTGTTGCAGGGAAACCACTCATTTCTTCGCCCTAACATGACCACTGGCAACCGTGTGCGATATACGGACCCAACTGATTCCAATTGTGATGAACAGAAGTGAAGTGCAGCTGACCTTTCCAGTCGAGACACCATCTTCAGTGCTACACCTTCCACTCAAGATGGCCATTTCCTTGATAGTTTGCAGGTTTTCCACCGCTGACATTGCCCGGGCATGGTATGTGTGCATTTTTTTCTGCGTATGTGTGTTTTTGTGTGTGTGTCTGGGGGGTTGCTGCTTGTCCCAGTGATAAGGCGTATGGAGCAGGCCCAGTGTTACCAGGCCAGTCACACATACAGATAAGAGCAGATAACATTCACTGGAAGAACTGCTGCAGGCTCGACACAGTACTGTGTGTGTGTGTGTTTTGTAACTGTTGTGTGTGTGTGTGTGTGTGTGTGTGTGTGTGTGTGTGTGTGTGTTTGTGTGGACATATAGGCCTATAAACTGTGTACATCTGTGTGTCTGGGAGCAATCTTTTGCACATGGATTTGTGAGCGTGCCTCCCTACAGAAGATTATGAGGGGTTATTACTGTTAAAAAAAGTTTTAAAGAAATCCTTTGTTTTTGCAGTTCCCTGCGCCACACAGTGCTACTGATTCAAAAAGGCAGTCCACCACAGCTGTTACCAAGGCTTCAGCCCATTTCTTAATGTGTGTATTTCTTTTATTTTTCAACCTTTTCCAGGGAAATTCAAACGAACACTATGCTTCAACACCTCTCTGTTAAATTTTCACATTCTTGGACACATTTAAAGTTTGGTGCTGCCCAGTAAAGCCACAGCTTCTACGAGCGATGATGGATGACTGGGGGTTCGGTGCCTTGTTGAATCCATTCAAAGATCGTTGTATCTTTTCTGACACGGATTCTCTCAGATATTCTTGGATTTAAAGTCGTGTACTGGTTTTGATTTAGAGAAAAAGTAGTTTCACTGAAAGATTATTTTTAAACAACCACTATTGAAATTGTACAAAAGGAGAATGAGTTGGTCGAAAGAAATTGCTGTCAGTGTGTGCTGATGTTACAGTAATGAGTTGTAGTAGGGATTAAATGTTTTAATTCAGCATGAGTAATTTCAGGTCTGCTCTCTTTCTAGGACTTGAGCTGTACTGAGTTGGAGGGTGAGTAATGTTGCTGGGATTAAGCTAGCTGTTGATGGTCAGTGAGCATCTCCACAACATATCGCAAGACTTCTTTTCTTTTCTTTTTTTTTGTTTTACACCTGAATAGTCACTTTCCTTTTGAAAGTTAGATGAGAAGATTGATACCAATCTCATATTTTTGTGTTAAGTATGAAGCTAGAGACTAGAGGTGATTACATTAGCTTAGCATAAGCTCACATTAGCATAGCATGCCCACCTACACCTCTAAAGCCTAATTAACTCGTTGGATCTTGTTTGTTTAATCCATACACAAAGAGTCACACAGCACTTCTGTGCATTGTGTCCACTCGTTACCTGGCAAAGCTCACAATGACAACAAGACTGTCAGGAGTTACTGCTGATGGCTGTCGTCTGCCAAGAAATAGTTCCAGCGTGTACCAAATCCCCAGAAAGTCTCACATTTCAGCATGACACTTTTCCCTTTCTGTCTTTATTCTCAGGAAGGAAGCCTCCTGGTTCAAGCTCAGTTCTTAATGAACAGAAATGAGAGTAGTAGCAACCTTCTTATATAATGGCAAAAAAACAAATTTCCTAAAATTCTGAGCTGTTTGTTTAAATGTGGAAGATGTGACACGTAGGTGTGGACACTGGAGGTGTACGAAGTCACCTGTGACAGAGATGTGTTGAAAAATGGAAATGAATCTAATCTACCTGTATCAACTCCTCCTGGATATTTTAAGGTAATATATATGTATATATATTTCTAGGGATTTGAACTTTACAATTGTTAACTGGTTCCTCTGATTTCCACACAGCATTGTCTTAAAGCAATAGTTATTAGCCTGGATGTTGGGAATCTTCTGTAGAAACTGTTAAAATACTTTCTGTCTTTGTGTTTGCTTCACCTCCCCTCTCTTTTTTACCCTTCTTATTTTCCTTCTTTTTCATAACCCAGTGTGTCTCTCTCTCTCCCTCTCTCCTCTCTGTCAATACACCATAACCAGACCGCAGAAGGGGCTGCTGCAGAGTGAGAGAGGTTGTGGTTGGCACACATACGCCCAGAGGGGCCCAAGCCTGTCAGCTCAGTAGCCCCACATCTGGAGACTCCCGCTGGGCCAGCAGCCTCCCTCCAGCCCTCCTCCACCACCACCACCGCTCCCCAGAGAGCACTGAGCATACATACCACACACACACGCTCGCACACACACACACACACACACACACACACACACACATACACACACACACACACACACACACACACACACACACACACACACACAGACACACACAAAAATGTACATGTACATACATACTTCACACACTTCAACACCTCACTTATACACACACACACACCAGCACACACGCATGCACAGAAATGCACACAGATACCTACATGTGAATTCACCACATGCACACATACAGGCATGCATGCATCACACACACAAACACACGCACACTCACCCAAACGCCCACTCACACACACAATTTACAGGCACACACATTAAACTCTAAAACATTATGCTAATCTACAGCCGGCGGCAGAGGATGGCACTCTGCTCGGCCTCATGCCAAAGTCCCTTTCATTTTTATAAGATTAACCATGAGGAAGGAGAGAGAGAGAGAGAGAAAGAGATTCCGCTGTGAGAAAAGTTGACTGGACAGCAACACCTACTCTCTCACTCTGATTCTTCATAACACTTTGAAACGTCCACTAATATAAATACAAACAACAACACCATTAGACAGCAGAGTTTAACAATCAGGCCAGACTTTATGTACTGCGTCAGTTGACATATCTGCCTGTAGCGAAGAATAATCAAAAGTGGAATTTAGCTCATCTTTTGGGTTTGACCGATATGGAATTTTGAAGGCCATAACCAAAATATACCAGTACAGTCATTTGATACCCAGGAGGATAATACTTTACTCTGCTTCATTATGATCTTCCTCCAATTTTGTGCTTTATGTAATTTTCTCTTTTTTACCTTTCACAATTGCTCAAAAGAGACATTCTGTGTACTCTTTGTTGTGTAAACCTTCTCTCATCATCCTCTAAGGTTAAGTTCTCAAAAGACACGTGAAGGTTAATATCTGCATTTGCAAATACATGAAGGGATAGAACACCATTCTTTGCCTCATTTGGTCTTTTGATGATAGTGGTGGACAGGACTTACTCACTTTCTCATAGCTTATTTATGCCCCCTTGGCCCCCCTATAAAAATATATATGTCCATTTCAAAACAATGTCAGCAACACTGTCCAAATACTTCCATGCATCCTTTACATTTGCATGAATGTTAAGCAATCCATCCATGAGAGGGAAGTCAAGAGTTTCTTACAACACCAAACATGGTGAGGGCGTTGACTCCACTGCCCCCTCCATCTATGGCTCCCAGAGGCATACATGGAGGTACATCTAGGTGAAATGTACCACACTATTGAGCCATTTTGGCACATCTATGCACAAGACTCATAAAATATCTAATCTTTCACCACCATGCATGTTTTCAAGCACCTTTAGCCTGTCAAAAACGTAGTTCACTGTGGCATAGGAAGAAAGAATAATTCCTTGCATTGAAATAGCGTTACATCAAGCTCTTGTCCTTCTTCACAGTTACTGTTACTTATTGTGTGTCCAACTGAGCACAGCATCATGAATGCTTTTGCAGACAGATTGTCCAAAAGTGTGCACCGTTATCTCCATTAGTACTGCTGTTGTGTTTTACCCCTGATGACAATCTTATCTCCCCGCCTTCAAACAGCTATACGAAACATGAGCGGTCAGACACGCAGATAGGCTGTAAACAAACCCCTAGGTAGCCAGATTATCTGAACTATTTATGGAAATGATTGAAAAATGAGCACGCATTAAATTTTGCTTTTAATCCCTCTTTAAACTAACAGTCAATCTGCGTGGAAAACTACAAAAAATGCCAGGACAGGTTTAAACCAGGAAGTCGGTCAGGAAAATGTAATAGACACTAATAAAGGGCAGGGTGGGTAATGATTTTAATGTCTGCCTTCCATTTCTCCTCCGAATAAGTGTAGCAAAGTATGGATTTGCTATCAATGTCACCGTATCCTCAGTGAGTAAAATGTTCTAACTGTGAAGAATGACGGTCAAAACTTTGAGAAATCAGTGACGTCAACACAGACAAAAGCAAAATATCCCGAGACAGAGAGGCAATGTGAAAAACTGGATATACATTGAGCAAAGTGTGAATAATATTCGTAAAATATATGACATCATTAGATCACAATAAGAAGAAAAGAAGTCAGTCCTGCTCCGTTTCCTGCAGTACAAGAGCAGGGAGAGCCAGTCGAGGGCCACAGCGCACTAACTCATTGCCAGTCAGTGTGGCATTGTGTGATGATAATAAGGATAACTTCCTCCAGGATAATGGAGCCGAAGCATATTCAGGCCTCTGTGTGCGCTGTCCCCGAGGATGGCCCTGTCTGCTGTGAATATTCTGCATTTAAATGGTCCATTAGAAGCCAAACAAACACAGACAGGCCTCCATACTAATGACCAACGGGGTCCAGGGGTGAGGCAGGGCACCCGCCATGTCTCAGTGTGAGTGTGTGTGGATGCGTGGGAGAGACACAGACACTGTGTGTATGGGGGTGACATGGTGTGTTGGAAACAGACAGGGAGAATTTAAGTGTGTGTGTGTGGACTGGACTGGGAGGCTGATTGTGTGTGACACGGGTCAGGAGGGTATGGGGTAGGGGTGATGGAGTGTATGGGCTCCCTGGCCAGAGGGGAATCCTCTTCTCAGTCCCAATGGGTGCCCATTTGCATGTCTGTTCCATTTGTGTGTGTGTGTTTGCATACGCTCACATTATCCATCTTCTGAATAATATGTCTTTGTTGGCTTGCATGCATTTGCGTGAGCATATATGTGCATATTGCCTGTCATATTGTCATGTGCACGAGTTCGTGCCCATATTCACTTGAGCACATATCTGTGTGTGTGTGTGTGTGTGTGTGTGTGTGTGTGTGTGTGACATAGAGAGTTGCAGGGGTTATTCTAATAAGGGGATGCTAGTTATGGGCCCCAGGCCCTGGTCAGCCCTTTGCTCATTATCATTATTAATATTTGAGGAGTAGCCTGTGCAGGGCGGACAGATGCCCTCTTCTCTCAGCACTCAGCTTCTCATGAAATGTGACAGGGCACATCCTCACTTCCCCTCTGCTGTTTATCAAAATACAACGGCCGAGGATTGAGGTGTCTGAACTCGGGGGAGATGAAGTTGGATTGCATTTTATTTTGACGAATGCGGCCAAGATCACAAACAACGCCACTCAAGTACTTGAGTTTGAATTTTGCTCAAACAATGGTGCTATGGTGCATTCAGATTGAACACAAAGGGACATTTTGGCTCACTTTATTCATGCACATTTGACCACTGGATTGTCTGTGCAGTCTGGGTTTATTTGCCCCAAGCAGCCAATTGTCCCAACTGTACAGACATGAGCTGCAGCCAGTTGAATATATTGGCTTGAAACACTGTGAACTCATAAA